>NC_135184.1:29181966-29481966 GCF_041146795.1 Maylandia zebra | reverse complement strand
CACACAGGCCTATAGACCTGTAACTGACCTCCTGATAACCACCGGTCAAAGGATAAATATATTCCCTGAGAGGTTAGTGACTATTTGTGGGAGGTTGCTTAGATTTAATTGGCTGCAAACATCTGTGTTGCTGCCCTGAAAACCTCCTTGTGTTTGTTTTCAATTTTGTGTGGAAGACATCAACTTGTCTGCTATCACTCGTGGTAGCATCTCTGTGGGCACGTAAGGTGTTAAAAAAAATGCTTTATTGTAATCCAACAGACGTGTATAGATCAACAATGGATGGAATGTGGGATAGAGTACGACCGTGCAGCGTTTAAAGCATGGAAGTACTGACATTACTTGGAGTTTGATTCTGTAAAAAGTGACAAAAACATTAGCATCTGCTGTACACTCTGGGTGGGAAGAAAACTTCTTTCTGCAGCGAAAAATTTGACTTCAGATCTGAGCAAGCACTAAGCATCTTCCACGGGAATGTGAAATTCACAGAGAAACCCCTGGATCCTCCCCACTGACATGACCGCTGCAGCACCGGGAAAACCTCCACCAGCCCCACTCCTGCTAAATGGGTAAAAATAGGTTTAAGAGCAACAGGACTTAATGCTGCTGAATCTTTGATTTTATTTATTTTTGCTGTGTTTTACTTGTAGCTATTTGAAAGAGTGGGTGTAAAGACAAAAAAATATTTTATTTTATACGCTGGAATATGCAGGAAATAGGTTTAAATGTTAAAACAAATTTTTCCAGTCAGAGACTGTTGCATATAATTGCATTTCTGCTTAATGCAATGAGCATAAAGTTAAAAGATTAAAACTAATAAAACAATTTTTTAAAGAAACCTTTTCATTTGATTCAATTTTATATGATGGATTATGCAGAAAAAAGAGAATTGGGCTGAAAGGTCTATTGCTTTATAATCAGTGTTGGGCAAGTTAGTTTGAAAAAGTAATTAATTATAGTTACTAGTTACTTCTTCAAAAAAGTAACTGAGTTAGTAACTGAGTTACAAGATTGTAAAAGTAATTAATTACTTGAAAAGTAACTATTGCGATACTTTAAAAAAAAATGTTTAGCCCTCTGGGGTCCAGGGTATAATTGGCCGTTTTTAACTACTTTTGATGTTTCCTCTACATTTCACCTTTAAAAACTATTTACTTTGCCTTGTTTGGTATCATCCTTTTCAGCACAACCTCACGTGTCTGAATTTACAGTTATGTTTTCATTTTGACATACTGTATTAACACAATTGATCTAAAATCAGACAAAAAACATAAAATCTGAGTAGAAAAAGTTAAATTTTTTACTGTAACAACCACAAACATGTTCGTTGAATCATATTTTTAAAATCCTATGCACAAGTTTTGCAAACAAAGTTATTTGCAGCCATTTACCTTTTAGCCTTTTGTATAACCATTTCAAACTACACTGTAAAATCTAATTAGTTCCCAGAACTCAAAAAAATTGAGGAAACTCGTTGCCTCAAAAAAATTGAGTAAAGCTTAGCTAAAAATGACTAAATTAGGACAACTTATTTATTTTGAGTGCTCTGTACGAGCTCATTTGTTCCCAGAACTCAAAAAATTGGATCAAGGTTACGTAAGATGACCAAGTTAGGGCAACTTACTCATTTTGAGTACACTGTACAGCCTTGTTAGTTCCCAGAACTCAAAAGAATTAAGGAAACTCGTTGCCTCTAAAAAACTAAGTAAAGCTTACTTAAGATGACTTTTAGGACAACTTATACAGTGCAAGTCTACAGTATTAAGAATAACTTGATATTCCTGACTGTACAATACTAATTGTTTACCTACTGACAAACATTTCAAGTTCAACTGAATGAAAAAAACAATTTGTGGCAACCTGAATATGATTAAAAATTATTAACAACACTTTTTGTAATGATGTTAAAATCAGCCCAACTTTTATTTTCAAACACAACAAAGTATAACAGCCAACATACTGGACACTGTTCTGCTGAACAACAAACAATTATATTGCCATCACTGTTATAATCTTACAATGAAACAAAGTCTCAGATGTAATTATTCTGAAAATAAGTTTAGGCCTACCACAAGTTTGTTTTGTACTTACATTACTTATATAATCAAAATGAAATACTTGTTGTTCTGTCACAAGTGCAGTCTCTAATTTAAACAACACATTCTTTTTGCATTCCAACACATGAGCTGGAATGTTGTAATATTTTAAGGATGGCTTGTTTCCAGTCCAGGCATTACTGCCTGAATGACTGTCATGGATCCAGGTGATCCAAATGTAGGTGCAGAAGAAAGTCTTTAACTTCCCTTAAGTACAGTGCCAGTGGATGTGGGTTGGAGATGCAATGAACTTGAACCTGCAGGCGACCATCTTCACTCACCACACCATCTGTGACAGAGGACTCATCTCTCCTGGTGTCCTGCAAGCAAACAATCATATTTTTTGGAACATGAACTTAATTGCTTTCTTAAAACATTTTTTTTCTGCATTTGGTATAAAACAGACTCCAATTTGGACAATCTCAGGCTCCCTCCCCACCGGAGAGGTGACATTCAATGTCCCAATTGTCAGTCGGGTGGTGGTCACGGCTATCCAAACACACAATAATGTCATGAAAGCATCATTTTATGCAAACATAAAAAGGGCTATGCAAACATGGCCAATAACTTTCATTCTAATGATGTGCAAAATGATTTGGCCACAAAACAAATTTTGCTGTTAGAAAACTTGCAGACTTCACTTTATACAGTGTAGACCCTCTAAACTAAGTTTGGGGGATGTGATCTTTCAAGAAATGCAGATCAAACTGTTGTTGTTTGTTTACTTACACAGCATGTCTTGTAGAATTAACTGGAGTCACCAGCAACAGCATAGTGCAGTCATATCTCAAGTCTAATAACAGAAGACAGGAAAAGATCAGTGAAGAAACAACTTCCCCAAACCAAAGAACAAATAAAACAATAAGTAAAACAGGCTGATCTAAAGTATGATTAAAGTTCAGCCTGATTAATATAAATGTCACTGACAGTTGCTAATATATTGGAAAACCAAAATACTTACCACTGAGTTGATGTCTTTCTGTCCAACAGCAGGAGTGCTGGTCCCGAGCCTCAAAGACAGTAAGAAGCAAGCAGAGGGAAAAAAAGCAGAACATTTTTCAGAAACCGATTTGATCCTTAATGGCTGTGCAATAATTGTAACATAGAGTTTGCTTATGTTGTTAAATAAAGGCTAGATTTGACATTAATAGATGTCACAGATGTTCAAAAGCTGCCACAAAGCATGAAAAAAAAATGGACGCACAGGCTCCGACAACCGTGGCCGACAAATGCGATCCTCCTTTTCCCCAGACTACCCTTTCTGGGTGACAAAATAACCTTTTAAGATATTTTCAGCCGAGAATGTAGCTATGTAATGCTTTTTATTTCAAACAATCAACAGAAAATTTCACAGACATATTTTTATGTAAGGTTTTTAAGGCTGTGGTGTTCATTTTTAAGTAACATGAGCCCAGCGGCAGCAGCAACGCTAGGCTAACACTAACTAGCTAGCAAGATTATAAACCTGGTGCTAAACTAAAAGAAGCCACAAAATCAGTTTGAATAAGAGTAAACATTTACTCACCAAGCCTGTTTGTGACCGATTTCACCCAGCAACCACTACCCAAGCTGTCAGGGAATACACATTTTTCCCTAGTGACTGGAGGTTGCAGGGTAGTCGCTGACCTCTCTCTAGGTCTGCATGACTGAGGCATAAGTAAATTGGTCGATTATCTCGTTACCATCAAGTTATCTGATGGGAAACTCTGTGTCCTGGCAATGATGTGTATGTTACTTTAACTCGTTTACCACCTACCTGAACGTTGTTGATGACCAAGCACACCGCCCCCCCCAACAAAAGTAGTCTATTTTAGCAGGACACTACACAACAAAAATATTCATTACAGGCTCTACGAACATGACAAAGAGCCAGGGTAGTGACCTGTTCTTCAAATTTCCCTGATTTACATACATGGGATTTGCCTGTTTTGATGGCAGAAGGCACACCTACACAGTCTTTGGCTCATGTATATATAAGCATCTTGGCACAACATGGTCCCGTTTTAGGATCCACGTAGAGTTAACACTAGACTCTTCGCCAGTCAGTACATTTTGTTATAACAGTGCCAGACACTGAGCATTTCTTTTCTTTTGTTTTCTTTTTTGTTGTTAATTTTGAATAAAATGAAATTTTTTTAAAACATAGATTTCCTACAGACTTGACCTGTGTGACTGCACTGCAACGTGCAGTAAATAGGAGGGTTTTGTGTGGATAAAGTAGACATTTTTAACCAACGTGTAACAATCACGTTCCAGTCCCTCAGACTGCAACCGGGACAATTTAGTGGAAGCAGTAATGTGGAAGTTAGTTGGAGTGAAATCGAATGGTTTTACTAGGTGGACGATGATAGAAGGCCCCTTCACCATCTTCACCTGACTGGCTGAGAAAATTAGTCATTCTCTTTCTGTCATTGCAGTGACCCTCATATTTTCCTCTTTTTGAGAGAACAAAGCAGACGTGTGTCAGATAAAAGTGCAGTGTGTTAGATAGTCACGTTAGCCCCGCTCCAACTCCCATCTTACTTTTACAGATAACATATTTTGTTGTTGCCCTTGATAAAAGCGTCTCCCCTTGGGAGATGTCAGAAATTAACTTTATCTGGTCTTTAATTAGGGTACATGTGCTCTGGTGCATCTCTCACACACCCCTAAACCCTTCCTGCACCCTCCCCAGCCCAGCCCTAACACTGTCATTTTCAAAGCTATTTTAAGACAATGTGTGATTATCTGTGACATTGCTTGACATGTGCCTCAAGGCTGTCTCTCTCTTCACTATCTCGGCTCTCTTCCTCTGTCTCCCTCGCTTCTTCTTTCTGTCTTTCTCTAATCAAAAAGCCAAACCGTGCCGACAGCTCAGAGCAAATAACAAGTCACTCCCCGTGGATGTTTGAAGATGATGGCGCGACCAGAGCAGTGAGGGAGAAAATACACTGTGATCGTTCCCAGTCTTGAAGCCAGCTGAATATTACACATTTCTGCACAAGCGTCATCTAATCATGTATTTGTTTGTGGCTTGTTTATTGTGTAGATTTATAGACAGGTTTATAGATATAGTGCTGAAATTTATAAATTTAAGAAAAAAGAACATCTGAAATGCTAAGCTGTACGGAAACAATCCCCTGAAAATAAGATTTTTTAAATTTTTTTTAAGTATAATTCATTACTGGGGCGAAAAATATCACAAAATTTGATTTCCATATAGAGATGTGTAAATATGAGGTGAACGCGCCACTTATATAAGACTTCTGAAGGCATTTTTATTACTACAAAGTGATTTTTCTTTTTTCTTTCTTTCTTCTTCTTCTCATATAAATAGTTATTACTTTGTTTGATATAAAACAAGGTGTACACAACTAGTAACGGGAAGCAGGAGTACATGATTTTAGTAACTTGACAGATTCCACTTCCAGTTGAGGCTCAATATTAAAACATCTTGTGCTGACTGTGATAGATAGATAGATAGATAGATAGATAGATAGATAGATAGATAGATAGCCTCACCTTTATCCATATATTAACAAGCAGCGGGTTACTGGAGCTCTGGGAGGCTCTAGAAAATGGTACTTTAGTTTATTTCTTTTCTTTTAGCTTGTTCTGAAGCTATAATAGACAGTTGGTTTATGTGGTAAAGTACATGCCATATTTTCCAGACTACTGGGGTCTGAGTAACATAGATTTTGTCCTGCGATGGTGAATGTAAGGCTTTGTGCAAATGTAATACTCAGCAGGCATCAAAGTAAACTAGAAGTTATTGTTGGAATTAGCTAAAGCAAGCAAACGTTTGAGTTTGACAGAAAAATTTGAATCTGCTCTAAAGCTCAGAGGCATATGGCCATTTAACAAGTCAGATTTTGTAACTACATTTTTTATTGTTAAATATTATTATTTTCTGAAATAAAAAATATTGTCTAACCATCCTCCAGTCATATAGCCTTAATAGCAATTTTGTCACAGCCTCAATATTTCTCTGAACTTAACTCTACAGTTTTTTTGTTAGTTTAAGAGAAAAGTTTCTTTTCTTTTTTTTTGACAAGTTCTGCAGTTTTTTTTTAAATCTCGGTGAGAGGGACGAGAGTCTTGGATACAGAGATGACATAGATACTGAATACATAATGTGTTGCTAATGTCACATCATATAGGATATTTAAAAATAGTTTATTTTTACAATAATTACCTGGCGATCAGTTTTAGTAGGAATTGTTGCCTGAAACTGGCACGTCAAGTATGATTCATTTTGTCAAACGTTTGTATTTCATAGGTTTTCTGATTCCACGTCTTTTCCCCTTTTTTTTGTCGTGCCGATGAAATACAATGATAGAAAATGCTTTAAGCGTACAGTATTCAACTCTACCACTGGCAACTGGAACAAATTCAACATTTATATGAAGGCAGGTTTAGATGGCAGGCAGTGAAACATTGATGAAATTACCAGTCTACCTTCCCTCAGAACGTTACCCATGTATCATAGCCAGAGCAAATACCAAATAATTACATAATTAATCAGATCATGTATGTTTCCCTTCCCTTCCTTCATTTTTGTTCCTTTGTACAAGAGTCAAATGCATGTAATCACTTGTTCGGTAATGTAATCTGATCAGGGCCATGTAATTCTTCATTTTCCAACAGCTCCCTGGAGCATCGGATCTGAGAGGGAGATGAATGTGGCAGAGTCTGGCCCTCCTCTCTCCATCTCTGCTTCTCTTTTCTCTAAATGTGGCTCCCTCTGTGTGGTTACCCGCTTGGCTGTGGAGCTGCAGGAAGTTCGATCTCCAGCCATAAGACATTATCCCTCCTTCGCACTTGTCTCTCCATGTGTCTATCTGTCCATCTGCTCCCCTGTTCTCCTCCCCTCCTCATCTTTCCTGATCTGTCCTCTTTCTTTTCCTAAACCCTTGTTTCTCCCCTCTTTCTCCTTTCCCATCTCTTCCTCCTCCTCTCTCCCTCCAGTGGCGACACCAACCATCAGGTCCCATCTATCTGTGTGTACGTCAGCAATTAGAGCGTTGTGGCAGCCAAATGCCAGCCATGTCCCCAAGCTACATACACACACACACTCTCAAAGGCTGTGCCCTGACAAAACAGCAAGAGAACAAATCACACCATAATTTATACTCTCGCTGCGCTAAAATCTCATTATATTACAGACATATGGATTTGGCGGCATGCACGGCTGGGGAGCCAGTGCTATAAATTCCACCAATCGTAAATTATTAAAGGAAAGATAGAAATGACCGTCGCCTGTCCAGATTAGCTCTAAATCACACTCAAACACGGTTTCTTTAAGGAATTAAGTCCCATGTGGTGTTAAAGGACATTACAGGGTATTTCTAAAGTCACTGGGTGGTAGGGAGGGTCAAGTATGAGCTGACTTAAAATATCAAAGGATTATGGGTTCAAACCATAAAATACAGAAGGGCTTCCTGGTGTGAAGCATTGTCTTTATCTGTTTATAGACCAGCCAGATCAAAAAAAGATGCAACATGCCTTCACTGCACCTGTTTTCTGTGCTTTTCCATTTAAATCGAATGTCTGATAGTGAGGCCAACAAGCAACACAAACAAAGGCAGAGCACAGCTTGTCTCAACACCCTCTCCACTGCACTCGGCTCAGTCTAACCCGCCTCTTCTGGAGCTTTAAAAAAAAGGAATTCAATTTAAGGATAAACCCGGCCAAGCCGAGGTGAAAGCAGGTTGCGAGAGGGCAGTCCTGGCCCTCTGCTGTCAGCTCGGCTTTTCATTATCACTTGGAGATGTCAGGGGTTTCATAACACCAAAACATGACTCAGTTCAGATGGATATAAGAAACCTGCTGAGAAGAAAACGAGTCCTGATGTTAACCTAACCCGAGTCTAATAACATGTAGAAGTGCTGTAGGATTTGGGAGTCCAGGCAGATACTTTTCTGCTGTTTTAATCCAGCGATCTTGCCCAGAGGTTTCTATGATCATGTTGGGGATGCAGACTCTTACTGATTAAAATACTAGTTATTGCTTATTGAAATTAAATTTCACAAAGCCTTCTAGCAGTTCTTGAAGTGACCTTGGCTCAAGTGGTTATCCATCAGTGGCCAGGTGGTGATTCAGTCCCTCAGCCATCCATTTACCCAAGTAGCAAGACGCCAGGTGAATGTGGTTGTGTGTTCACACCAGAAACACATTTTAAAGCACTTTGTAGAGCCAGCAATGTTAAAGGGTGCCAGATACCATTTGTTAAAACTGTGACTGTCTTTATTGAGAGCACCAGGGAAATAGTGTGATGCTGTTATAGAGCCGTACAGTCCACACAGGTACGGAGTTTCAACAAAACCACAGTTAATGACGAGAGACTCCCCAAGAATCTTTCTGAAAACCAGCACATACTAGTTTTCGAGTTAAACCCAATTTAACCATTTTTTGTTGCTCTTCCTTCGGTCCAAACTGTCAACAAACAGATGCCCACAGCTCATTTAAAGTTGCACCATTTCAAACTGGTCAAGTTTTAACTTCTTACTAGGAAGTTGTTTCGAGTGATGTCATGCTCAGCTAAAAGGGAGGGGGCAGCACAGATAGCTGAGCAGTGAAACAGGTGCAGGTGAATCAAAGTGCTTCCTTGCTTCCTAGTCAATACACACAGAGGCAGCATTTAAAAACAACGGGGGGGGGGGGACTTAAGGGTGCCATTAGACTTTGAATGGAGGGGGATCTAATACATGGATGGCCCTCTTCCTCAGTCACCCCATTGACTCCAAACTGAGCCTATTAGCAAGACAACACATCACTAATGGCACTGCTACTGCTGCTGCTGCCCCTCATGTGTTTGGAGACCACCCAGCACACACACACAAAACCCGTTTCCCACGGTATTGTTAGCTAAAACATCAGTATATTATAGCGTGAAACTCAGATCAAAGTGTGAGTTCCACTGGAAAGGCAACCACTCTGACTAAATATGTTTGAGGCCATGTATGAAGACCTGAAGAAGCAGGTCTAATCTGCACAAGTTGTTAATTGTTTTCATTGTGTTAATCCTCGCACCAGAAATCTGGAATTCTTGTTTGCACACTGAGGTAGATTATGTCTTGAATGCTGATGTGAGAAAAAAAGTGTATAATAATGACCGTCCCTTATAGCAGGAGAGGAGTGATTTATAGATCTCAGATCTCCTTTTACTTATTTGTGGCATATTAAGGACGAGTGGGCTTTCTTCTGTGATAAATCTTTATTGCCAGGAATTCTGATATAAAACAAAACTTAGTGTCCCCCTTTATTTTGTGTCTGTACACTGTTATAAAAATGCCTTTTTTCAGTCGACACTCCTTCATGTTTTTGTTTGTTTTTGATGAAGGTGTCACAAAGTGGTTTTATATTTTTTCCATACGTAGTTGTTTTCTTATAGTTTTTTTTAATCCAGCAGATAAAATGCACCACTTGCACAAAAGAAGTTAGCTTAGAAGACAAGTGTGTAAAGCAGTCTGTGATGTTGGTCAATTCCACGTCTGACCAGCAGAGGAGTGTAATGGAGAAGGAGACAGGGGACAGCAAAGCGCCTTCACTGTCTTTCACTCACTCTAACATGCACATATACTCATTGTGTCTTTGAGTTTGAGTAATTTCAGCACACTCCAAATGCCTTTTTTTTTCTTTTCAGAAATATGACTCTAGTTAACAGGCGGATTATACCAGAAGCTGCAAAAAAAGACATAAGCTAAGGAAAATACATTTCAACAAATCCTTAAAAACGTTTACCTTAAGGGCTGAGTTGAATAGGTTTAGTACTGTACTAAATAATAATAATAATAATAATAATAATAATAATACGTTCTCAACTTAATAAAAAAAATCATCTGTCTTGTTAATATTCTGCAGGTTTGGTTGATCTTGGCTGGGACTTTAGCGCACAGCTCCGGGTTTAGTGAACTTCCTTCTGTGTGACTAACTTGAGTCTCTAGTGCGCACTTTATAAGACTGTCTGGTAGTCCACCTCTTTTTGTTAAGAGGTGGACTTCATTGGCTTTATGGCAAATAGAAGTCTCTCCATCTGGTGAAAGAGGAAAACACAGAGAGAGAGGGAGAGAGAGGGAGCGAGAGAGAGAGAAGGGGGATAATTCATTCACTTTGCGCACAAAGCGCAGTGGAAATCACCCAGGGGAACGAAACACCAGACAGAGGGGAGAGGCAAGAGGGGGAGATGGGATGGTGTGGTGTTAAGAAACAGTCTCCACACATGCGCGAGGTTGGTCATTCGTAAAACAAAAAACAAACACCCCCCCCCCCCCCCCCCCCCCCAACAAAAAAAGAAAAGAAAAATAAAAACTTAAAAAACCAAAAAAAGGCCTTAATTACGTTTTATTTTTGTGGAATTCGAAAACGAAATGTCACTTAGATTAAGTTATTAAAACGGCAGGAATGTTAAACGCACGTTAAACGCTCTCGGGATATTAACACTTTTAGGTTACTAAAAGAATATCTTTCTTTCGTTCGTTCCCAGGGAAGGAAAGATAGCTTTCCTGACTCGGGCCGCTGTGAAGGCCACGCACGATAAACACGCTCACATCAAAATGGTTCGCAAACGATTATGAAGTGAAAGTGTGGAGTTTTACCCGAGACGGGGCACACAGACGGTCTGCGTGTGTTTGTCAGTCATTTAGCGACCCGAGCGCTGCGCGGCAGCACTGCACCTCAGAGCGCACTGGACCCAGGACACCCGCTCCCTCCCCCGTCTTCCCCATCCACCCCCACACTCCCTTCTCAGAGCCTCGCGCAGCCCAGCTCCAGCCTCACACACGTCGCTATTGAGCACCCCCCTCCCTCCCCCTTCCACACACACACACTCTCACACCACCCTCCCCCCTCACGCCACCGCTCACGCCTGCCGCTGTCTCTGCGATCCTGCGCTCTCTCGCCGGCTTCAGTCCTCTTTCTCGCACTGATCGTCCCTCTCGGTGTTTCGATAGAGGGGCTGCACGCGCGATTGCGCTATTGATACCCACTTTATAGTGTGTCTGTGGAAAGTCACCCTCTCTCTCTCCCTCTCTCTCTCTCTCCCTCGCGCTCTTCTCCTCCTCTCCGGCTGCTCTTTGGTAAACTAACAGGGAGGTGTTAACTACTTTTGCTTGTCCAAAGCGCCTCCCGTTATCTCCGGCGCTGCTGCGCAAGAGCCACAGGGGCCAGAGCTGCTGATACTCTACCCGCAGAAAAGTTTTCAGCTTTTTGTGAGGATAAAAAAGAAGAAGAAGAAGAAGCCGGAAACCCGGGAGTCGTCTTTATGAAAAGCGGATTCATCCACGGCAAGGTGAGTAACACTCGGAGTTTTTTTGTGTTGTTGTTGTTGTTGTTATTGTTGGGTTTGAAGCTCACACAGTTTGTGCTTCCACACCTTTCCGCCGCTTCTCTCCGCTTTGGAAGCGCGTTTCGAGTCGGGAAACTTTTTCTCGGGGATTTGTAAGTGCTGCGCGAGGAGATTTCCACGCGTGGAAAAGAATGATATATATATATATATATATATATATATATATATATATATATACATATACATATACATAATTATACAAACAAATCTCTTCGTGAATGCGTGTGCGTTTAGATTTGTTTGTCTCTTTATATATGCGCGCGTGCATGCGCATATGCGAGGTCCCCAAACAAGAACAAGATTCTTGAAAGCACTCGCATTATTTGTGCGTGTGTGGATGACATTGTGCGTACATTACCATGGCCGAACACGACCGCCCTACAGCCGCACCGCGCGATCTCACTGCAACCAAAGGCTGAACTTTGTAAACTTTAAACATCATCACTGGAGATAAAGACGGATCACAGCTGCTGGAAGCCACCTGAATTATCGCCAAAGCCTGCAGTCAGTCAGAGAAATGAAATAAAATTTTACAGCCTTATTATTTCTGCTCCTCCTCTGGGACCACTTTTGTCTTATTAACCGGCGATTATAAGCGTCAGTCGCGGGCCTGCTGTGACTATATTTATTTAAAAGTTCGGCTTTAGTTCTTCCCATGAAGGTTTCAGGGGTTCCAGCTCACTGAATGCCTCCACCGGCGGTTTTCAGTGGAAGTTACTGTTGCTCTGTAGCACTAACGCTCGTAATGATGAAGGCATGTGGCTCAAACGGCCGCATATTGGCTCCGTTAGCTGGGGTTTAATAAACACTCACATCAGTCAGATTTTAATGCATCACAAAAAGCGCAAAGAGGAGTTTACGAAGGACTTCTGTTCCACAGCTTTGGCATCACTCATCGTTCTAAACTCTTCTGCGTTTTAATCTTCAAATTGGAACTCATATTTATATCGATTATCTATTCAAATCATACAATTACTGAAGAATTATTTGAAAAGGAACACAAGAAAAAGGAGGAGAATAAAGACGCCGAGGTGATTTTGCATTTACTTCTGCTGCCACGAGCGGCTGTAAATACTCCTCTTAAAATGAAGCTCTCACAGAAACAGACGGCGTAAATTTAAACAGAAAAAGTGCCACTTTGTGTACTCCCTTGCGCTTACACGCAAGCGTGTGCACACACACACACACACACAAACACACACACCGGGGCCTCAACTCTGTTGGAAAACACCTGTTAACTAGGGAGCACAGTGCAATTTACATCCTTCCCCCTAAACTAGATATGCGGCACCCAGCCGGTGGAAGTCCCGGGGGCCTTCCAGCTTCATGGCCGAGCACACAGAGGCAAAGTGCGGATTCATTTAAGCGGCAGCTCCCGCTGCTGCTGCTGCGTTTGCATTATGGAAGACCACATTTGTAACATTTTTCAGTGCTTCATCGGCGGGAAAAATAATAAAAGTAATTATTACTGACATTAACAATTAACTTGATCGTTTCTTTTATTTAAGTATCACTTTGGCAAACAGATGTCACGCCCCTATAGTCTGTGTAGTTTATGCGTTTCCTCTATCCACTTCAGGCCTGACGTGTTGAATTTTATTTGTTTCCATTTCTCTAAATGATTAAGGACTCAAGGAATCAAACAGCTCGTGTTAATAGTTAAAAATATATATATTTAACTTTTGCTCACTCTTCTGTTCGCAGTCTCCCTGTACTCTGGCCTTGTCAGTCAGTACTTTTTATTTTATTTTATATTTTTTATGACGGACTTCATAGAAGGAAACAACAGAGCTCTCGAGCACGCGCCCTCATCCACGCGCATTAGTGGGCAAAGACGGAACGCTTCTGAGAGGGAATAATAAAATTAGGATTCTGGGAAAAATGCGGCACACCTATTAGCAGTAATTTCCAAGTTAAAAAGTCCTCTCAGCGCCGGCAGTAAATCGCGCGTAAAAACGCATTTTGGAGCAAAGGTGGACTCGAGGCGGGTCATTGAACTCACAATTATAGCCACTCCGAAATAAATAAATGAATAAGTAAATTAATAAATGAATGAATTAATAAAAATCAGAAACTCTGCTCCGGGTCCAGATCCACTGATCTGGTGAATCACTTTCGATTGATTTTATTGATTGTCAGATCAACGAGGCCTGACTTCTAAAGAGCAGCCGAACCTTTTTCATTTTCCAGCCAAACACATTAGCGAGCAATAATTATCTTTTAAACGGCAACATGTGCTGCTGACATATTATGTCCAATTACTCATATAGATAACAGTGATTTATAGCCGAGGCTTCCGATGGGGACAGAACAATTTTGTAATTTATTTTGCTCTCATTTACCGGTGAAGAAAACGTTCCTTTCTTCCATATTTAGCGGTATCATTTCTCCACTAAAAGCTCCGATACTTATCCATTTCCCCCCGATATATCAATGTGTTATTGTATAACATTTCAAAGTACTAATATTCCAAAGTTGATATCCATGCATGTAGTAGTAGGTTCATTTTTTGCGTAGGTGGTGGTGTCAGTTTTCTAAAATAAGCTTCAAATCACAGTTAAATTTTTACATTTGAATTAAGAAACTTATAATGATGTATTAAACCAATTTCATTTTTTAAAAGTGTTTCTAATTTAAAGGCTCTTTTAGTCCAGCTTCTCTCGCTGGACTAAAAGAGCATTGGCATAATTGGCATTATTTTTAATTTGGGCAATTTAAAGTTGTATTTTTATCTGTATACTAATTGTGATTATTTTTAAAATAGTTACTTTTTTCAAATTAAACGTGCCTGACTGTAAAACTCTGTCACGCAGACGCTGATGTATGATTTTATTATTATTTTTGGCTGCTGTTTTCAGACTTGGTGATTCATAGGCTGCCGCTTATTTCTCGTGTCATTTGACACGAAGCAGGCTTTGCTTCATAGGCAAATTTAAAACGCCTTTTTTAATACTTTACGTATTTATTTCTCTTTAAGATAATTCTTATTTTTTTATTTATATTTTTTCTTCATTTATAACTATTTTGTGCTCTCTGTTATTAAATTCAGAGAACAAGAATAATGAGAATAATTTATAATGTATGTATCCAAAAATATGAAAGGATTAATTAATTATTTTTAAGGGAAAGAACTTAAGTGCACTTTGTAATTGAAAGTATCGAAATACTTCATTTTCTTATTTTATTTTTTTACTTAGGCCTATCCTCTCTCTGTCTCTCTCCCCCCTCCTTGCCCTTCCTACATAAAAAGTCTGCAGGCGCACAAAAGAGAAGGAAAAGTGTCGAGTTCGAGGGAAAACTAACGAAAGATGATTTATTCGTCAGCGCTTTTGATTCTACCCCTCCTCCTGCCACCTCTGTGTTCCTCTCCCTCAGCAGTCAGCTGTTAATGCTCGCCGCTGATCTCGTTTGCTCCCCTTCTTTGCGCACAGAGCAGTGGACTAAAAATTAATGTCCATTTCACACCTCTTTCCCGGATCGATAGCTGCAGGGGAGGGAGGGGAGGTGTTATTTCATTTGGGATCCAGAGAAGCGCCGCGTTCCGAATAAAAGGAAAGCCTCCCGCCTGCTTAATTATCAGGAAACCGGCTAAACTTTTGCTTTCACTGCGGCACCGCTGATCGCTCCAGAATCACATCTATAATCAGATGTAGATGCTGTGCGCCTCTGCCGCCGTGTGAGAAGCTTTTCTGCTGCTTCCCGTGTTTTATTTGTTCGTCTCTCTGGAGGAGGACAGTAATTAAGATTTTTTTTCCCCTAAAGGCGGGACTGTAACTTGTTGCAAGAAGCGTTTCTTTTCCTTCCAACTTTCAACCCACCTCTCATTTCATTGTGAACAGCTCCCAGAATAAACCCGCTGTAAATTCACCGTCATTCAGATCCGCGCAAACTCGTTCTCATCCAAATAGAGGCCATTTCTCACATTTGGAAATACTAAGGCGTCATGACGCGCGCATTAACACCCCCCTCCCACCCCTTCTCTCTCCCATAGTAAATTAACCACGATCCGCTCAGTCTCGACTAGTTTGATGATGCTCCCCCCCCCCCCCCCCCCCCCCCCCCCCTCCGTTTATTAAGTCCTATCAATATGCACTAATTCCTCATTCTTTATTAAAAGCAGAACCAGGTCCTTCTCCACTTATCCGACATCTCCTTCCCTCCCCCCACGCATCCGAAATCCAGAGTGCGTTTTATTATATTTTGTTGTGCTAATAAACACTGGAGCTTATTTGACATGCAGACGGGTAATTGAAATAAACGCGTTGCCGGTAAATAACAAGTGTTTGAACACGCAGACACGAGAGCGAGGCCCTCCTTGGAGAGAAAGTGCGTCCTGCGCCGTCTGCATCTTAAAACTTTGTGTCATTGTTGTCGCGTTAGCGCTGATATAATCACCGTAATTAAGTGCGGAGATCCGGATGCAATCATTTAATGGCTGGATATTGTAGGGCTGTCGCGCTTATCAAAACCCACCAAATGTTTTCCCTCCCTGGAAATTGCAGCCTGCCTGCAATGCAGAGAGTTGTTTTTTTATGAGGAGGTTTTGATTGATTTGTATAATACTTCATATTTGAACTTGAAGCAAAAGTTTTTATTTTATATTTTTTTTGTTTTGTTTTTTGTACAAATTACTTTCATGTCATCATATCTATCGATTTATATTTAAGAAAAAAAATCATACTAGATATTTTAACATGAATGAATGTGCTTTGTCTATTTTATTAGCTATGGAAGCATTATTAAATCATATTAAGGACCTATGTGGAATACAGGCCTCCAATATTGATGTCATTATTTTTTCTTTTACCAACCAGCAAATGAGAATTCATGTGCAGTCTTAAAGTTTATCCTCTCTCTGCAAACATGCAATTATTCCTTTTATTGATGACAGGAAAGGGGAGTAGCTCACGTTCAGTCATTTTTCTGCTGGACGGAAATCACTCCATGGAGGGGATGCGGCACTGTGTGTTTAATGGTTTGATTGCATTGGAGAAGGCAGCCACTGGTAATGCCGTTATAGAGGGAAATATCACTTGGAGACGTTATTGGCAACAAGAGAAAGTCAAAGAATTAGCCTAATGGGGAGAAAGAGGTGGTGGCGGGGAGAGAGTTGTGTCGGGTGTCAGATACTTTCTATTCTCCATATTGCTCTGTGTCTCTGTGCGTCTGTCTCTATCCCCTTGCACCACCACCTTTGCCCCCCCCAATCCCCCCCCCCGCCCAGCCGCCACATCATATCTCTCTCAGGTTTCCCCCCTATCCGTCAATTACACTATGAACCGGATCACAGGCTCCCTGCTTGGAAAATAAGCTAATATTCACCCACCACCCCCCTTTCTCTCGCTCCTCTCTCCTTCGCACACCTCCCCAGAAGACACCGTTGGTGCATTTGCGTCCATCGATTGCACACAGGCGCTATTCGTGTAGCCTACTTATCATTTTTCTCTGCGGCCAGCGAGTCATCCAGGCAAGAAGGAAACAAGACTGATACAGGGAGGGTGATCTAAGCAGCCAGTGTGGAAATGTGCACACACACCTGCAGAAGCGTCGCCTTTTCACATCTACAAATCTGCACACAAAGCAGACTGATATCCACATAGCCACTTTATGCTCTGTGGACGGCTTATGATAAGAAAAGGATCTGGTTGTTGCTTGAGCATCCTCCTGCCGCCTGAGGCCGACTTTTGACCTCTGTGATGAGCAGAAAGGATCATCGGCGTGAACAGAAGTTTCTCTCTGGTCATATCATTGATACTTACTGCACAGTAGAGGATTATATTGCAGCAAAAGCTGTAAGTGAAAACAGTGTACCTGGCAACAGTTTTTCCTTGTTAAACTGGAGCTAATTGGCTTGCACGCAGCCTGTAGAACAAACCGGCCAGCCGCCTGTCTGCCTGCCAGCCTGCTAGATTAGTGGCTGTTGTTGTACAACCCGGCACAGCAATAAAGACTCATAGGAGGGTGGCTGGTGCCACACACAGTCAGTTCCACTCCTGCAGGATGGAGAGCAAGCATGCCACCTGTTTGGCTCTTTTGTATTTGAAAAGTCAGAATTTATAAGGATTATGTCTTCAACAGAAGACGGTCTTTTCTGGTTTTAACTTCACTGTCATAAACTCAGGTACACCTTCCATATTAACAGCACCATAGATAAAGCACAGGGAGTGGTTTAAAAGAACTAAAGAGCACAGGGTGGTCTATATGTTTAATTCTATGAAAAGCTGTGTTTATGTGCATCAAATTCGATACATCCAAAAATTAACAACATTATTCGAGCAAACAAAAAAACAACAACATGCAGATACTTTGTTAAACCAAGAATCCAGCAATTACCTTTGATGATGGTGATCCGTGAGCTATGGAACAGTGTGCTTTTCCCATTTAGCCTTGCCTGACACCAGAAATTAGCTGGCCTCGCTGAAGTAGGCCTCGCTGCTGCTGCTGCTGTCATGAATAAAAATTCCTGCCACAGGTCCAGAATCATTTCTGTGTGCAGGCCATGACTCTGCGTCTCAGAAATCACAAAGACTCATTTGAGAAAGAAATCCCTTTTTTACTTTGCAGAATGAATGTCACAGAAAGCTTCTTGGAAAGACCAAAAAAACACACAGACTCTCTTTATTTCTGCATTTAAACATTTGGAAAGAAAACACAAAATGAATAAATCGCTCATGGTTAAGCGAGAAAAAAAGTCAAGAAAATCTACAGAGAACATCGCACTCTTGTTCAATCATTATTGATTTTACTGGTGAATATTGTGTCATTATCCACCCCAAGATGATATCCGTATGTGTGCGCGTGCTCCTCTTATTAAATCTAACTGCAATATTTTTCACTGCTGATGCATACATCTGCAGTTAACTGCAGCAGCTGTTGACTGCAGCAGCAAATAATGTGGCTACAGATTTCATATCAGAGAAGGATGAGCGAAGAAGAAAAAGGGGAGGAAAGAAACACAAGAAGAGATATTCGAAAGACATTTGGAAACAAAATTAGGGTTTTAGAGGCGAACGGAAAGACAAGGACAAATAATATGAGCGAGAACAAGAGAGAGGAGAGAGATAAATGCGTGTGATTCTTATTCACAAGGACGTTTGAGCTTTGCCTCGCGGCCAGACATGAATGAGTAGATTTCAATAGTATCGACTGTTGCTTCGGACATCAGCAAACACGCATGTACACACACACACACACACACACACACACACACACACACACACACACACACACACACACACACACACACACACACACACACACACACACACAGAAACATCTACTAGAGCACAAACACTGCTGTCTGTCTGGAATACAGAGCGGACCTGTATGCAGGTCAGCTCACACTTTTTTATGCTAAAATGCACGCACAAGCACAATGTCCTTATACAAGCCAACAGTTTACTTATGTTTCCCTCTATGTGAGCAGTACAGAGCCAAATATTTAATATCTGACTGTCGGGTTTTAAATAGCAGTGTTTTGTCTTTACTTTCGGCTGATGCAGTGCTCTCTCAGTGTGTCTTACCCTATAGCTTTGTTTGTGCTTAAAGCTTTTGTCGTTTCTGGCAGCACAGATTTATGTTAATGACTTATTCAGAGAAGGCACCAGAGCTGCACTCGTGTCAATTACACATTATGTGGATGCTTAGTTAAAAAGCCACCTATCCCTGTTTACTGAAATGCCCCAAACTGTGACCCGAAGAGATCAGAGATATAGTGTGTGTTTTATGATTTTTTTGGGTACATGTTTGATTTCATATCTATGAAAATGACTGCTACCAAGAATATAGATATTTAGATATAATTAATAAATATAAATATATATATTGTGTGTAAACCTTGAATGTAGCATCTATTTAACTGTGCTGACATGCTGAGGTTTAATAGTGTACGTTGAAATGATTATGCTAAAACATGATGTACCAAAGCTTTCAGGATAGATTGCAGAAGCTTAGGATGGATTTTAAGAGCTGTAAATTGTATCTGAAGTGTCAGATAATATTTTGTTCTCTGAGTTTTGCTGTCTCGCTTTTACACAATATGCTCACAGTGTTAAAGTCAAAAGCCAGGACTTCAGCATGGAGGCGTCTGTTAAACTATGCTGCATGGCTTTGTGTAGATTTTTTCTAGCGTTCATTTGTCTATACATACATGATTTGGTATGTGTGAGTGAATCTGTGTTTGTGTGTGTGTGTGTGTCCACCACAGAGATGCGATGAATGACACAGCTTGGCCTGTCTTGTAATAGAATGTAAGAGTGGCACTTTCATGCTTGTCAACAATCTCTAAATATACCCACCGACTGGGAGGTGCACGCTAACACACACACAGACACACACAGACATTTAGACAGGCCTGCGGTTTTGACTGCTTTTCTCTCCATCTCCATTAGAGAGGAAAAAAAACTGCTTTGCTTCCCGATAGTTTTGCAGATACCCCTGCACACACACACATACGCGCGCACACACACCAGTCACAGTCGACAGGATATTTTTATAACAACAATTGGATTCCTCTCCGTTCCATTCCAAAACTCAAGTCGGCACATTGGAAAACTTGATTTGACAAGTTTCAGCGCCGCTTTGGAGCAGCAAAAAAGCGTCAGTTACACACTCGAAGCAGCCATGCGGGAAAAATATTTATTCCAAGCAGTCAACAAAAAGGAAGGCTCCGATAAAAAAAAAGAAAAAAAGAAGCTTGCTCTTTGTCACTAGTGTAGTTGTTTGGAGCTCAATTTCCCTCCTGCGTCTCTGAACCTAACATTCCAAGCTGTTTAGGTCTCTATACTCCACATGTTGATGAATGAGGTAATCCACTGCAACATCTGGGCGGCAGAGATAGTGATCCTAACTTATGAAAAGCGTCAGATTATGGCTGACCTGAAGTGATGTCTTGCATTCATGATTCCACCATTAAAATGTCTCCAACTCTTGTTTTTTTTTTTTTCTTTTAGCTAACAAAGCAATCATAAAATTCAATGATTATCTTAAGAAACCAATAATAACGTTTATGGCCACATTCACCAGTTATCCTATGTGGAATCTGCGACTCCACCTGCTGCCCACCTCCCAGTAACTCATAATTTCTGAGTAAGATTCCCTCTCAGAATGATGTAAATGCACATTGTTGTTGACACCGCAATTTCGCAGATTGGTACAACATTGTCAGTTAAAGTGCAGACTCGACGTGAAGAGCCCCTCTTGCTGTTTGTATTTAATATCGCCCTGACAGCTGTATCATTCTTGCACACTGTAATCAAATTATGACAGCGTGGTAAATGTTCCCCTGTGACATTTTCTATTATAAAATGCATATACCCGGTGTCAGACATTGTGTGGGTGGTATCCATCAATGGCAAATGGGATTGTAAGTGGCACGGACCGACATTATGCATATTTGCGTTAGATGTAATTGCGCTTGTATATTGATGATATACATAGGTGTATGTCATCTAGAATTATGATTGTTTTTTTAGTGATGAAGTTAAAAAAAACGAAAAAAGCTTTTTGACACTTCTTTTCATGTAATATTACAAATACACAGATTTTAAGGCCTCGAAAACACACACACACACTCATGCTTTTGTGCGTATGCAGGACCACCAAGCCAGAAAGCAGCCAGATTATGTGAGTCACCCTGGGAGATGAGATATGTACCCTTTGCTCTGTTATCACACCCTTTCCTTCCCTCTGTCTTCCTCACCTCTCACTATCTTATCTATTTTCTTCTTCTTCTCCTTGTTTCCTCACCTCTAATTTTTCATCTCCCGCCTTCTCCTCATCTCTCCTCATCTCTCCTCTCGCCCTCCCTCGACTCGCTCCTCTCCTGCTGCGGCCTGTAAGGAAATACCTAGTGTTCTCTTATTGGATTGGCTGCTTCACGTTGGCGGCCCTTCACTCGCTGCCCGCCGGCCTGTTGGGTAATGATAATAAAATTGAAATATCTTAGTACTTATCAGTGTATTACCTTGCTATCAACACCTCAGACACACTCCTATTTTAGAGGTTACAGAGGAGAAAGAGCGATCTGATATACGGCGTGAAGACAGTGGGTAGGAGCAGAGAAAGAGAGGGGGTATACTGAGAGACAGAGGAAGCTGTGGGACAAAGAAAGCAAGTTTTGTTGTGGTCACTTATGGAAGGTGTTATTTCCTGTATCGACTGCGATAGAGGAGAGAGAGCGTGGAAAGGGGCGTTGGTGGGCTAGGAGTGAGGCGTGTAATGCGACTCTGTGGCATCAGTCCAGACCAGAGAGGTGTGTTATTGTAAGCCCTTCTCAACACTCCGTGCTGGTCTACTGTACATTTGCGGTAATGTAAAACATCTCCCCCACCAATCTCTCTGTCTCTGGGCCTTCTCCTTTCTCTTGGCAGTTGTTGTTCTGCATATTTGTGTGTGTGTGTGTGTGTGTTTCTGTGTGGGAGGCAGAGCAGCGTGCCAAAGCCAAGATCAGGTTTGGAAATTGATTTGAATGAGTGTTGTGGACAGCTGATAGCTATAAAAGATTTTCTCCTTTCATTTCCCAGGGAGTTTCTCCTTTGATGTTGGCTGCTAGTCAACACAGCTTTGAACCTTGTCTAGAGAGGCTGCTACTTGATACTGTGTGAGTTTGTATTTGTTGTGTGTTTATGTATGCACAAGGCTTCACGTTTGACCTTTTTTAAGTTGCATGAGTGTCGAATTTTGATGGCACGAGTGAGACTTTAGATTGCTTTTTTGGGGGGGATAATATATACATATACATGGTACACGTCATATCACTCCTGATAAGCTGTTAAATTATGCATATTTTCTCTTAATCTAGCGCTAAATCCCACCGCTGCGTATTTGTAACAAGCACATCTTTACCTATTCTAAATCTTAACATATTGGACCTTTAATAAGGCAGCCACCTTCAAATTGCCCTTTGGGGATAAAAATCTCTGCAGTGTTATGCTGTCGTTTCATCGGCTGCCTCTCTGCGTTCCTCTGTCTGACCAATCGCATGCTACAATCTAATCCCCGGGAGGGAAAGATTCTAGTCTGTTGCCACGGATGCCGAGAGGTCGTGGGGTCAAGTACGGCTAATTTATTCACTCAGTCAGATTTCCTCTGGCTCGTGGATGGCAGATGGCGAGGCCTGATATGATATCACCCATCTGAATCACTCAAGGGAGAAGGGAGGGAGGCAGAGATGGGGAAGAGAGGGAGAGATGGGAGGGATGAGAGGAGAACAGATTGACAGGAGAGATGTAAAAAGAAAGAGAGGACAGATTAAAATTGGGGGGAATTAAAAGTGGTTAGATGGAGAGATAGGGTAGCATAGCCTGTGAGGATGCAGAGTGTATTCGCCCCACCAAGTCGGGGCGCTGAGCTGAACATTGAGCCACACAGGCTGTTATCACATGTGTGGGTGTGGGTGGAAGTGTGGATGTGTGTGTGTGTCCTTATCTTAAGACAAGTGGTTCTGGTCCAATAATATCCTGGGAGATGGTAAGAATAAGCGGCTTAGACCAAGATCTGAGATGGAAGAGGGAGGGAGAATAGCTGGCGCTAGGGAGATGAGAGGAGGAGATGTGGATGGAGAGAAGAGGAAGAAGAGGAGGAGGGGATGGATAGATTAGGATGGAGGACAAGGAGGGGGGCATTTGGAAAGAGATGAGACGTAGAGGTTTGCAGAGATCGTAATGGAAAGATGTGATGTGGAAACAGTTTATAGAAGTTTTTTTTAAAGAGAAGGAGGAAAAAAGAGGAGGGCAAACTGAGAGAAGTTTGTGGCTTGAAAAAGTTCTTGGCTTTTTGTCAAAGGGCAGGGATTTACAGGATTTGATCAACAGTGTCAACTCGAGGACACTTTTTCCCAAGAGGTTTTGAGTTTGTAGCTTCAACAACAGTGCTTAAGAACACTCTGTCCCCCAAAGGCTTTGAATTCAAGCCTTGGCTTCCAGCAGCTTCTTTATTAAAAATTTTCCACTCAGCTCCTCTCCTTTCCACTGCATACATACTGAGAGCAAGGCATCGATCTTTGTTGGAAAAGCAGCACGCCTCTTGTTTCTGAAAGTACCTATCATTAAGGAAAGATGAGGAGGTCTAAGATAAATGTGAGAGGGTGTGCAGAGGGATTTACATTTTTACTGTGGATATAAAGAAACAGATGAGCTGATTTGAAGCCCTCTGCAGGCACAGCCAGGACGTTTCTGAACTACCAAAAATGGCGGAATTGACGAGAAGTCTCAAGTAAATACCTGAATATCTAAATTAGTTTATGGGAAGCTTTCAGTTGAAAGGTTACTTTGCACTGAATCTGAAACATTATGCACAGCTCTGAGTCTCAGTTGAAATCTAATGCTTGTGTTTTGTGTGTCCTCAGTTTGGTGACCCCCCTGAAGATGCGGAATCGGCTTTGACGACCTACAGATATCCACCTGTCCCAGAACATTCAACTTAACCAACAAATCCAGCAATCAGGAAGGAGAGAGGAAAAAACGTTATCTAGAACATTCATTGTATTTAATATCAGCACTAACCTAATCCAGACTGCTACTTTAGTGAATGACAGAACATGCCCAATGGCATATACGAGGCATGGAATGATCTGAACTGAACAGAGTTTGAGTTTGGTTATTTGGTTAGAGGCAAAATAGAAAACTTTAGTTCCACTGCAGAGAAATGAACTGAATTCAAGCTAATCTGAACAGACGTTGGCTGAGTCTTCATTTTCTTCAAAATCACTCTTTTCTCACTAAGGGCTGTTTTTGGAGCCCCTTCCTTCAACAAGCCAAAACCTTCAAGTCTCCAACCCGGATTCCCTTACTTCTTCAGACCCTTTCCAAGGGTCTTGGACATTGTTTTTAATCTCATTGAGGAGGAATAATTTCCTCCTTCTGAAATTCCCGCAGCCTTCTTTGTCAATCCAGACATGGACCTCCACCGGGCAGCTTTCAAGATGGAGAGTTCCTCCTACCTGCCCAATCCCCTGGCTTCTCCAGCTCTCATGGTCCTGGCCTCCACAGCCGAAGCTTCTCGCGATGCTTCCATTCCCTGCCAGCAGCCGCGTCCCTTTGGTGTGCCAGTTTCTGTGGAGAAAGACGTCCATTTGCCATTCAACAACGGCTCTTACACTTTTGCGTCAATGTACCACCGCCAAGGCGCTGTCCCACCAGGGTTTCCCAATAGGGACTTTCCTCCATCCCTCCTTCACCTCCATCATCAGTTTGCCCCACCTAACCTGGACTGCTCGCCCATCAGCATGCTGAATCACAGCGGCGTTGGCGCCTTCCGGCCCTTTGCATCGCCTCCAGAAGATCGGGATGGGGCACCAGGAGGGTATCAGTCTGCTTTCACCCCAGCCAAGCGCCTCAAAGGGTGCCTAGATGCAGAGTCTTCACCCCATCTGCGGTACTCTGATGCTGAAGGGAAAGAGTACGACTTTGGTGGTGCACAGATCCCCCCCGGGGGCTCCCCCAGCAGCGCCCTGAAAGCAGTGGAAGACAGTGGGAAAAAGATCTTCGCTGTGTCAGGCCTCCTGTCTGATAGAGAGACTTCATCCAGTCCTGAGGACCGCATTGAACGCTGTAAGTAACCATTCATATCTGTTCCACATCTCGTTTAGCCACATCAAACTATGCAAGCACAAGTGTGACAAACCACAGGAAAAAGTAAATTAGTGAAAACCTAACAGTATGAGCATACAACATACAGTACTAACATTAATGAGGGATTATGGACTGGTGCTTTCAACCTTTATCAACACACACAGTGAAAGAATATCCATTGTAGTTATCCCTCCTGAATTAGGCACCTGGAAAATCTATAACCAGGAATACTGGGGCATTGGTAATGTGTTGGAGGCGTCTAGTGGAACAACACTCAAACACTTTACGTTGACATGTGTGTCACCTTTCTAAACCATGTTGAAAATATCTAACACATTATTGCTCTAAGGGTGTTTTCCAGGATAAACCCGAATAAATCCCCATTTGCTCTTGTACGATGACAAATTTATACACATGCAATGACTGAGCCAGGTTTTTTTTTGCATTATACATTAAACCTGTTCTAGATATATTGTTTCAGATATGACAGGTGGCAAAATCACAACTTAAAACATAATAATCTTGCATTAAAAAACACCCAAACTGATACAGTGATGCAGAAGGGCAAATTTTTCCCATTATTCTACATGCAATTATAATAGTAAGGCTTGCAAACTAAACAGATTTACACATACAGGCACACAGAGTCCACTGTAATTCTAAACTAACTCAAAGTACAACTTGCTGCAGTGTGTAAAAGAATGCAAATGTTCACACATTAGCATCACACACACCAATAAACAATCACATCAATGTTTTTCCTGTCATCATCTCTCCCAGCTTTCCCTATATCCTTGTTTCAAAAGCCCACAAGCTCCACTGGTCACATTAGCATTCACCAGTGGAAGGATGCCATTTGGCCCTCATGCACTGGGAATCTGATTAGTATGTGAGCATGTGTGTGTTTGTGTCTGTGTGTGCGTGCATGTGTGAGTGACTGGTTCAGAGACCGGCCATGCTCTTTGCCATCAGCATTCATCATAGCTCCACGCTGGCAGCCCTGTTGCCAAAAGATTTACCCACATACCCAAAAGCTTGGCAAGCCATGTTTGCGTGTGTGCGCGCAATAAAAGGAAGGTGGAAGAGGAGCTGTAAGAATTCCAAGCGCAAATACGCAAGCATGGGCAAACACTCTTCCACAAACAGCTTTTAGCATGAGCGCCGACAGCTCCTACACATGTCAACAAGCTGTATCGGATCCCAGTGACAAATTAGGAGAGAGGCAGACGGCGACGTGCTTATGGTGTATAATTTAGGCAGTCTTCCCTTTTTTGGTGTTTTTAATTATTCAGCTTTTCTTCTTTTAACTTAACACAGTGTCTCACCTTTGTCGGCTTTTTCTACACTCTTCCTTTTCCCAATCCTCTTCCACCTTTGATCTTGTGTGTGTGTGTGTGTGTGTGTTTGAGGGATGCATCCTTGATGGAACACATGAGAGACAGAGGCGACGACCTGAGACTGATCCGATAAAAAAGACCACTGCGGGAAAGACAGAGAGGGTGAGAAAGAGAGGAATAGAGGGAGGACGAACAGAAAGGAGGAAATTGGGAAGATGACACCCAGTGGTTTTTGCAGGGGGTGGAGGGTAAGAAGGAAAAGAAAGATATCAAAGTGCACAAAATGCAAGAGAAAAGGAAACGAGAACAAAGAGAAGGAAAAGAGAAAAATCTCACAGATTATGTGAGGTTCATTATGTTCCAGATTTAGCTTGAAATCTAGGCCTGTTTCACGTGAAGCTTAACATCTGTTTGTGGCAGCACTAAGGCACACCTGCACTGCCTTGCTCAAGAGAACTCTGAATGGTGAGTAACACACTACGATGTGCTCATAATTCGTGAGCAATAAGACCGAGGGCAGAGACAGAATGGGAGATGGGTACAGGGCTTCTGTGCTGTCTTTTGGAACGGCTGAATCTGTATCTAATCAGGTTAAATCTTGGCACAAGTAGCCGGCACCTCTACCATAGGCTTCTAATGCAATTGGATGTGCAGAGGCACTGCTTACAGCAAAGAATTATGGGTTCTCCTTCACTGGTTTTGGCTATCCAGGGGAGGCGTAAAGAACAAACAACACTTTGGTACAATCCCATGAGAACAGCGCCCTTGCTGCTTCACACACACATTAGCTAACTAGCAGCCTCTCTCTGTGTGTGTGTTTGTTTGTTTTTTTTACACATACATGAGGCTATTTTTTACTTCCACTTAAAAAAAAAAGAGGTTTTTAATGTTCAGGATCATACAGTGGTGACCGTGAGTGTGGTCTAAAAAACGTCATTATTATTGACAGGCATTTCCTCAGGTCAAATACATAAGCTAAGATATCATGCTAATTTTCATTTATAGGGTGTAATGTTTTAAACTCTTAACTAAAAAATCCTCAGATCTCCAAGGAAGTTTGCTTAAACTGTCCTGCTTAGCTCATAAGAGTGCATCCAGTGTAGAAGTGACATTGTAAATTTCAGGGAACTTTGAGTCCATGTAAGCCATTAAATCTGCACCTTATCTAGGCTGGGGTTATTTATAGTACATGGGTCTAATTTATGGTTGCTAATAAAGTACTGATATCCTTCTCCCCTTCCAAAATACTAAATTAATTGTATTTTCAAAACTTGCTTGTTGCACAATTGTAGTAAAAAAAAAATTCCAATAGGTGCCTAAGTTAATTTCAGACTCCAGCTTGCCAGTGTTATCTCTAATTACTTACAGAGCTTTGCATACAGTAGTCGGCCACAGGAAAAGAACAGAGCAGAGCAGTTATGGCAGCAGGTATGATACTGATTAAGCAGGTTGCCAAGTGGCTTGCAGATGCACAACAACTCTGAGTAGGTTAAAGCAGCTTAAATAAATGAAGATGATCAACTGGATGTGTACAGGGGTATAAACTGAGCTGTGAGCTGCTGTGAGCTAGCTGATTGGGATTGTCTCTGTGGCCTGCCTGAATTAGTGCTGTGCTTGATTTAGCAGGTTCTTCTAATTTAGTGTAAGCCATTAGGCATACTTAAGCAGACACCTGATCGATCTATCTATCTATCTATCTATCTATCTATCTATCTATCTATCTATCTATCTATCTATCTATCTATCTATCTATCTATCTATCTATCTATCTATCTATCTATCTATCTATCTATCTATCTATCTATCTATCTATCTATCTATCTTGCTCGCAATGCCTTCACTTCAGTGCTATCAGGAGGATGCAGATCTTGTTGTTCATGAATGAATTTACACTTAAATTCAACCCATTTTCACCCCTCTTTTCAGTCACGTCTCATGCAAGTTAATCCGAGGTTAGAATGCGAGATTTCCTTTGCTCTACACTTAAAAAAAAGACTTTTGAAAAACTCGAAAAACAATGTAACCCTAACTTCTTTGCATGGAGTTTGCCTCATGCCACTCCAAGCAACAGTGGCCTACTCTGTGCTAAGCCTCCTTAAATCCCTCCACTGCACCGGCAGGCACGTTGGCTGTTAACTAAACTTGCTAACCTGTCAGCCACTAAACCGTCACATAAAGGCCCCATCATGCCTTAAGAAGACTATGCATGTCATATTATGGTAAAAGCTATTACCATTTACTGTATTCACACTGTGGGATTTTAGCAGAAGAGCAAAGGAATACAAAGTGGATGAGGGTTTATGTCAGTAAATGAGAGAAAGGAATTATGGGATGTGTGATTGGTATTAATGCGAGTGTTGACAAATGAAACAATCCACCCTTGCAGTGTACTTGTTTGTTTGTGGAGGGGATTTGACGGTTTTGCGTGACGTGTCAGTGTCACGTTCCATCATCTTTGCCCCCCTCTCCCTCTCTCTTCTCTCGTTCTTTTTCCTGCATCTTTTCCCCATGTTCCCATCCTTTTCCTCTTCCTCTCCCTGTTTATTTTTTTTTTGTGTGTGTCTCCCAATAAGAGTGTGTGACCGCTGTAGTCTGTTTGTTGACATTCTCTCCGCTCTCCACATTTACAAGGCTGAGAGATTTACACTGACCCTCACCCCAAATGCCTAGTCCAACTTCCTTGCCTTTTTTTTCTTCTTTTCTTTTGTGTTATGTTCTACACACACACTTTACATACAGGAAAAGTAGGTGAAAAGCCTTATTTAGATGACAAATGTTAAATTTTAAAAAGGAGCAGAAACGTTTGGCAGGAAAAGAAAGTCCAGAAATTTTTGTAGCAACTGAATGAGGGGAAGGAATGTATGAAGGAGGGAAGAGTAGAATCAGATAAAAGAAAGGATGAAAGAGCAGTGGGAAGGAAGGATAGGAAGAAACAGGATGGTGAGATGTTGAGCTGAAATGCATATCCCAGCTGCTGGACTGAAATAAAAGCAGAAGAATTCTTATGAAAACATGACCGAGACAGGTAGATAGTGATAATACCTACGAAATCTGATCTTTATTCAAGAGCTTCCTAATCATCAATCCAGAAATTAGACCTCAAAGCCTCGCTGGAAACTTTTCTATTTGAAGGGAATGGGTTTAAAAGTCCCATTTCTCTCTGTATTCCCATCAACCAACATCAGGCACAGCTGTTAAAACACACAGCAAGACTCCTTCTCTGCATCCTCCTCTTCGCCTTTCTTCTGTTTTTTTTTTTGGTGTCGCCTCCTTTTTTCGCGTGTGTTTATGTTCACCCTCATCTAAAACAGAGCAAATGTCATGTGTGTTGTTTCTTTTTGGGGCTGAGTTGCACAAAAGAAAAAAAAATCCACGGTAGAGAAAAATTAACTGTAGACGAAAGTTCTCAGAAAGGGATGATGGATGATGTTAGCGGGTGTCAAAACAGATTTTGTCTTGGTTCGGGGTGTTTTTTTTTTTTTTGGTCCATCTTTAGCTGTTAGCGGTCATCACTGTGGGATTCCTGCACCCCAATTCCCACAGACTGACTGTCAGTCAAGCAAAATTCTTCTACATGGACTCTTTCTGTCTTTGATTTATTTGTTTTTTAAAACGTTGTATTTTTTTTGGTCCTTTCCATTCCTTTTTGGGTTCAGAAAGGATTCAGAAACACTCATCCTTCTCCTTGTCCTCACATAACAATCTGCCCTGCTCTTCACTCTTATCCCTCCCACCCACCACCACCACCACCACCACCTTCCATCTCTGCCTGTCACGGTCTAGTGGCAGGGTTAAGTTAAGTAAGAGTGTTCTAATAATTAGGACTGGGACTCGCCTGCCTGCTCTCCTGTGTGTGTGTGCATCTTCCTGTCAGTGCTTAGCCAGATGTTAAAAGGCTTGTCCCTCTCATGTTGCCTCCCTGTCAGTTGCCAATGTGTGCCACACACACACACACACACACACACACACACACACACACACACACACACACACACACACACACACACACACACACACACACAGGATCATGAGGGACTGTCCTACTTGCGGTAGCTTTGTTTACCCTCAAGTGTGAGCCCTTCTGCCCTTCTGGCAGCTCCCCCAGGGTGAGGAGTGTGTGCGTTTTTTCCCTGTCAATAACAGCCTTTATGCATCCAACTCATATTTTCCTCATATAGCAGCTATAACATGTGAGCACATAATTATTAAAGGCTTCTATTTGAAACAAAAAGCAAAAAGAAAGGAAATATTTTCATATTTCTTGTTGTAAGGAATATGAAAATATTTATTTACTATCGCTCTTTTATGCAAACTCCCCACCCCCTTTCTCTCTCTGGGTGGTAGCTGGAAGCAATTGTCTACTTATGTGTGTGTGTGTGTGTCAGTTGGTGTGACTCTTGCAGTCATTGTTGCGATGCTGCGCAGATCAAGGATTAGTTGCTTCCTGTCGAGCCTTTTGTCTGCCCAGCCACTCCATTTCAACATAGATCACTTTTGTGTGTGTGTGTGTGTTTGTGTGTGCATGAGCAGGTTACACAAATGAGCAACTGAGCTGGTTTAAGACACATGAAGGAGCGAGGATGAGATGAGAGGAATCCCTCTGCAGCACTCTGCAAAATATTCTCCAGCCTCAAAAGTGATTTCATCTTGTCTCCCATAATAGGACACCTGCTAACACGGTGACATATAATAACCAGCTTGTTTCCACTGCTGCTTTATTTATCGAGAAAAACTAGAAGCATGTAATAAGGATAACACTCAAATGAAAGGATGTTACTTTGCAGGCAAGTGGTTGCTTTAAAATGAAAGTTTTACACACACACACACACATGCACTGGTTCCGGAATTCCACTTTGTTCCCTCGGTGACATCAGCTCAGCCAATAAAAACCCCCGTGTTAAAACTCCGCTGAGCCTCATACAACTGCAGCACACCTGGCAACACAACACACATTTCTTCTTCTTTTTTTTTAATATGGACACACAGTTGCACACAATCGGCCTCACACAAGACCCTGGCGTGCCATAGCCCCAAACTGACCTCTGCGGTGTGCTGGCTTTTAAATTTTGGTACATTCGCGGTGCTTCGTCTGAAGAAAGCATGTGACAGGACTCTAACAGCACACAAACCTGATTTATTGCTGTTAATGCTCGTCGGCACAACAAGACGCAAATTGTCATAAAAGCAGCTCAGATATGTTCTTTTTCTTAAAGCAAAGGTCAAGCAAAGCGTTCTGTAATTTGTGGTTTAACTTTCCCCTAAAGGAATCTAAGTTAATGCAAAAATGATTGCCGGGTTACTTTATGCACCTTTACGTTTTTTTCTTCAGAGGAGCTTCGGGATTCAGACACCTTTTAATGCAGACGTATTAAAACATTCCTTTTCCCCCTGTTTCCTCTCCTTTATCTTATCCTGCCACCTTCTTTGCCCTGTTCTCTCCCTCCGCTCTGTCCTCCCCCCTTACTCTCCTCTCCTCAGTAATCTAATCTGCAGCCAGTTTGTGGATGCAGTCTACTGTGACAGACCCCCCCAACCACCATCACCACCACACACACACACTCCCCTCCCACTTTTCTCACTTTCACACACACAAATAGCAGGCCCTTTTCCAAAAAAGGCCCACGTCTTGGCAATGCCCCCCTCCTCCACCACTCCCTCCTCACCCCCTTTCTGCCTTGGTCACACCCTCTTTAATATTGAATTATTCATCAAATCTGATTGGTTCCTGCTGATGGCGGCCATGATGCGAGCGAACGATTTGTGTGTGTGTGTGTGTCTGTGTGAGTAGGGGTGTTGTGGGTATGAGATCGTTAGCGCTTCTCAGTGCATTGCTGCTTCACAAAGCTGGACCGGCCCATTCTTCAGTACATGCACACGCATGTGCAATTTAATATATAATTATTTTTAATGCAACAGGAGCCACTAAATCATCCATTTGCACCTGTAGCTTTGTGGAAGTAAGGCCCAACTCTTTGAATGGAAAGTGTGTTTTTGCATAACTTTTCTTCAAGATGGAAGTTGATGGCAACTTGTGTTATTGCCACCAGCGCTTCCTCACTGGTCTCCTCCATCCGAAAAGTTGCCCCCACTAACCCCTTATCACAAAAGCTTAACATCTGCTGCAGGAAAAGCCCCCAAAGTCACTTGTAAAGGTGAAACAAATCAATAATGCATGTTTTATATGCATGCCAGAGTATGTGTGGATGTGTGTCTGTGTGTGCACGCTCATATGATTTGCATACACCAGAATCTATACTATTCAATACTGGGAGTGCGCTCTGGCATGTGCAGAGATTTAAAGGTTCTATTCGCTCTTTAAGTCTGATGTCATTAAACGCTTCCAGGTTCAAACTCTCCTTCAGTTCTCAACCTCAAATGGACACTGCGGCATCACTGAGAGTTAAAAACTGTCTAAATTCTTTCATCTTTATTAAAATGACCAGTGTGGCTGCACTGCCGGGGGTAACAATAAAGTTTAACATCTAGAAGATTAGAAGTTAGCAAACAGTTAGCTTGCTTTCCATCTAAAGATGACATACCATGTTCTGACTGAGGGATTTCTGATGAACTGAAAGGTACAACTCTACTATCACTTCGGACATAAATGAAGACAGAAAACCAAACAGCAGCAACATTTGTAGGGTTTACTGAAGTTGGGCTAGCTGGTATATAACGGTGTGCTATGTGGTGGTTAGATACAGAGCTATGGTTAGGATACTATAAAGACATTAGCACACTGACACTGAAGGGTGAACGCTAACCTTTTTTCCCCTAAATAAAAGTTAACGTGACAGTCTCCGATTGGGTAGAGACAAACACAATCGCAGGGCAGCAAAAAGATGCTGTAAACGGACTAAACTCCAGAACTCTGCAATATACTTTTGCATGGTTTTGGAACCTGATCCCAGTTTTATGTACCCATTCAAATCTTTGTTAGCCTCAGAGTGATTCTTTTCTGACCTATTCAAATATTTTGTGTCTGAGCTTTAAAACATGCTGCAGATGAATGGTGATAATAAAACCGTGAGAGGCAGACAGTGACTATTTTTAGGGGTTTGTTCAAATTAAATAGAACAAGATACAAAGCATTAAAACACGTTAAAAAGACAACAGCCTTAATGAGTACAGTGTAGTTTGGACCCAGAAGCAGGTTTCATACATCATCACTTAACAGATAGAAGATAGAAGACTATGTCCCACCATCCACTTAATAAGCACACTGCCTTAATTCATAATTTATAGTTAGTTAAACCAAGCAGCCTTTGAAAGTGCTCCAACTAAAAGGTCATCTGAAAGCACTGGTCTGAATGAATCATCCCATGCTCATGTAAAGATACTTCAGCAGCAAACATAATGGTGTGTGATCAGGTTTGTCCACAGCGCTGCCTGTACCTCCGCTATGCTTCTGTATGCCTGTGAAATTGCATTCATGCTGCAGACTTTGTTAAAGGCATAAACAGTCGATGATCACGGATTTGCCCGCACTTCAAAGAAAGATGTGGATAAAGAACGGATGTTTGCGCACATGTGTGTTTGCGATCCCAAGACACTTCACATTGACCTCGTGGTGCCTCTGCATATCTAGAAGGCATTAGAGGAGCCGAGCCCATGTGTCCACGAGTGTGTTCTTTAAGAGCTGTGCAGACTACGTAATAATCTTTGTCGGTGATCACAACACAATTTTGAACACAGTGAAATTGTGCTAAAAAACAAGAAAAAATACCATATGCACAGCCAAGTGCCCTCTTTAGGTTCTCTTCTTCAGCCTCCTTATTTACACCCCTTTCCTTTGCTTCCCCCCTGTCAGCGGGGGGTGTATGGAAACCCAGTCCACTGTTCAGCAGATGAATAATTTAGCGGTGTGTGTATCATCTGTTTACCGTGCTAATCCATCTGTCAGCAGGCACCTATCGATTCGCGCCTGCCTGGTAATTGTGCATCCGTGCCTCACACACACACACACACACACAAACACACGCAGATGAGCATCCACAAGCCCACACATTTAGTATACACACACACACACGCTCACACACCTATATGATGTGCAGGTTAGCTCATATTCAGTTCCTGGAGTTGTCAGCTGGTCCTCTAGACAGTTCATTTACACTGAGTCAAACTGAATTTAGGGTCAAGGTCAGAAAAAGTGTCCTAACATCGGATGCAACACATTGGAGAGTTTTTGTTTTAGAATATTTGAAAAGGGTTTTTTTTATGTTTCTTGAAGAACCCCCCCCTAGAAACATCCATTAATATATAACATTCATGTTCTTGGATTTAATTACATTTTTGTTGGAGCTATAATGAACATATCTGTCCATCTGTTCATCCATTCTCCTCATGTGAGACTAGGTGTTGAGCAATCAACCTTGGCAAAGAGGTACATCTTAGCTGATTGTTCTTATATATATATATATATCACATATTATGATGTAGTTGTGTTGCCTGTTTATCACCTACAAATGTAATGCCTTCCAAAAGCATTCTATAATTTTAATTTCACGTTAGTAATATCGTCCCATAACATCTGAATTATATATGCTATATATTTACATCATTCTTGACACTAAACACCTAAAAATAATAACAATAAAATCACAGACCAAACAATACCATAGCATGGGAATCTATTAGTTTGAAGATGAAACACTTTCTTCAGTGCCAGTGACATAACCACAGTTTTAAAACTCCTCAAAGTACTCTTCCAGATTCTACTTAAAGTAATCAGTTGTTGATCAAAGGGATGACTTTGATCTGAAAAAAGAAAGAAAGTAAAATGTGTAAAATGTGTCAGTGAAAGTGGGAATTAGGTGAAATTGAGGAAGAAAGAATAACCTCCCTTTCTCATTTGATCGTTCTGAGAGAATTATAGCTCCTTCTTCCATCCTTAAATAATCTCCTTGCTGATTTAGGCAGGATTGTCTCTAGTCATCGCAGTTTCCCATCTTCACCTTCTTTCCTTTTTCAGACAGACTTTGTAGTTCAAGTTTACCAAAAGCTTTAATATTAAATACTCAGTGCTGGGGCATCTTAACTTGCTGCACAAGGAATAAATAGTTATATACAGTAAATGTAATACTTCATTAAGTGATTCTGAAATGTTAAAGGAGACAGACAGAAAGAAAGTGAGGAGGGAAAGAGAGAGGCATCGTACTACCAGAGAAAACGGCGCTATAATGAATCCATGGGTGACCACTGATGGTTGTAATTATCAAATGGCTGGTTTTAAAAGCTCATTGATTGATGTCATTAGCTCCATGAGTGATTACTAATTGCTGTTCTAGTATGTTAAGCACACGGGACGCATACACACGTAAGCGACATACACATGTGAAAACATTCATGAAACACACACACACACACACACACACACACACACACACACACACACACACACACACACACACACACATTTCCATGCTTGAATCTATGTGTCAGATTTGATTATATAGGGGTTTTTTAGCGATTGAGGAACAGTAAAATGAAATAATATACAGTGTGAAACATGGCAGGACTATATGTGTTGCTTTTGTGTAAAAAGTCCACATTATATGATTTATTTAATGATTGTGGGTCCTTTGATCAGCTTTGTAATTACATTATTGTAAGTAGGAATATCCAGAAAATGAGGTGATTATCTACTTAACTAAGACTTTTTTTTCTTTTGCTGTGAGACTTAAGTCCCATTCACACCTGTTTACCCTCATTAATCGCCCTTTGTCAATTCATGTTTGTTTATCTCTACAAGAATTCTTGCATTCACTTTTAAAAAATTTTCCTTAATAACAGCAAATAAAACCACAAACTGTTATCTGCTCAGGAGACGCATAATCCAGGTCGACTTTAAGCTTTAAATATACTGAAGAAGAAATAAAACACATTCCCAAGGATGCCAAATTTTGCCTGTTTCTTAAAATTGCTGACATCTCCAAGTTGGGCAAAAACACTTTTCTTGAATCTGTGCCAACAAACTCTGAATGTATGGAAGCTTCTGAAAAGGTCCCTTTTGCATCACATTGACCGAACAGGTTAACCTTGATTTTTTTGTGAAGAGGTAAATTTCAACCTTAACGTTGACCATTTTTTAAAACCTAGCCAAGTTTGTTCCTGTGCCTAAACCTATCCAGTGAGCAAAATCTACTGAGTGAAAACCAAACCAAACAAAGGTGCACAGTGCAAAACACTCTGTGAACTGCTGTTAACTCTTTGACAAACTTGTGGTATAGTTCAACGCCATGCTTATGCCTTTAAAGGAGGATGAGGTGCATAACCAACTGCATCTATGTGAAGCGTAATATGTGGTCCAACAAACGTGTCTGTCTGCATACATGTTTCTGTTCAGACAGCCCTTTGTACAGTAGAACTTTGCTCCTCACCACAGCTGGCTGATCGACCAACAACATCACAAGCCAAGAGTGGCCCACAAACCAGTTGTGCCACATTGTAGACCATCCAGTAACAGGGCTGTCTGCAGGCAGACTGGCCATCGCCAGACAGGAGCGGACAGCGAACGCACCGCCCGCATTGAACCATAAATTCCGCTGTATTTGATCCGTGGAATGTGAATGTGTTGAAAAATAGCAAGTAAATCAGGCATAACTTTGCAGCATACCCCAGTGTAAAGCAGAATGACATTTTAGGCAATAGAATGTGGGAATACCATTAATATTTAAGGGGTGTCAACTCACGAGACCCAAAGGGATATTTCTGGAAATAAAGACAAGTGGTGACTAGCAAGGCATTACAGAAAGGCCTACAAGGTATTTTTTATATACAGCTGTCCCTGCTTAAATTCTAACTATTCAAAAGGCCCACTTTGATTCTAAATTACCATTACTGCTCGATGTGTTTATTTATGTCCTCGGGCGTCGCACTCGTTCCTCTTTGGTTTCTGCATGATTGTCTGTCCGGACCTGATTTACGACACTCGCCGGCGGTGTTGGTAGATCGTGTTCTGCTGTTCAAACCTGACTTTCACCGCCCTTCTCTTGCACCATCTCTCTGTCTCACACACGCCCACATATGCAGTCCAAACATATACACACTGAGCAGGGTATGTAGCAGGGTTCATTTCGATGTGGAACGTCTAATATCACGTCCCGATGGCAAAAATGTTCGGAATTCTCCCCTCTTGGAGAAGCGCTTCATCCATGTGTGCAAGTGTTTTCTTCCATCTGGTTTTTTTCCTATATGTGTGTGTGTGTCTCCATCTGTGTGCGTGTGTGTGTGTGTGTGTCAAGGGGTGTTAGAAGCAGGCAGGGGCTTAGCAGAGCAAAAGAGAGCAAATCTGTCAGCTCTCCCTGGGCAGACAACCCTTCTGACCCTCATTCAAAGACATATTGATTCTCCTCTACACCCAACAGGGGAGCGCGTGTACACACACACACACACACACACACACACACACACACACACACACACACACACACACACGTGCACGCACAAGTGTGTTGCACAACCTCTTTTCTCCTTGCTTCATTCACAAGACTTTTTTCCTGCAACATTATTAACTAATCACATATGTGTGGAAAAAGTGGCAATGAAATGAAATCATTTGCGTCTACACACAGGGCGATTCATTCGAGAGAGATTCACATCTTCAAACACCGTCTGACCTAGTTTGTTGTTCTTTGGGGTTTTCATTTGTCTTGCTCTATTTCCTGTCTGTTACATACTTGGTTTGGTTTGTATAAGAAATATAAACCTAGCATGCCACAGAGACAAGCTTTTCTCTTATCTTAACACTGACACCGTATTAAACCTCGCTGTGCACTTGTTAGCTCTATCTTGTTTCTAAGAAACAAGCCTAATGACCTATGGGATGTCACCAGTCGGGGCTTTGCAGACTGTTAGGGACCCATTGTGTGCTTTCGTGTAATTGCCGGAGTGTTGTCACACAAAGCTCGGGTCAGAATTTAAAGACTAGTGGTGGGAAGATTGAAAATCAACCTCACAAATCATACTGAAGATGGTGTTAACTAAAGCTTTTTGCTGTGTGGTGCCAAACTTTGTGGAACGACTGCAGGGCCCATAAATGACAAGACAACAGTAACTGCGCTGGACTGTGTTTAGTCTGTGCGCCCTTCATGACACGATACCAGAGATGGAAAAAGTCAGAAAGAAGAAATTGTTTGTGTGTTTAAAAATATCTGCGCTAAAAATCTTTAAATATTTGCAACACGCATTCCTTTCAATATGAGACGCATGCTTAGCAGAAAATGCAAATTTACAAAGAAACCATTTGCAAGGAAGTGGTTGTGTTCTCTAACTGGAAACATGATCAAAACCCACTGTAACAGAAAGTAAGATAAAGGTATCTCCCTTTGGTTTTTGTATGAAGACATTAAGTAAACTTAACCTCTGCTGTGCATTAAAAACAATTTCATACAAAAACCCTGTTTGGCTTCACTGCTAATATAGCTTAGCATAAAGACTGTAAAAAGGAAAAAACTGTCCCCCAAAATTGATTAATAAGCATGAACGGTAAAGGTAAATATGAATATTCTTTTTCTTTTCTGACACTTTCACTGCTCCATGCTTTAGCTAGTTGTGAGAACTCAAAAGATTGAAGTTGTTGGCTGGAAAACCAAAACAATGAGCTGAAAGACGCTAAAGCACTTTGTTAATTTGAGAGGAACTCTTGTGGCCATCATGATAGTTCTCTCTAAGTGTGTCACTACAAGCCAGAATGTACACATTAAACCAGTAATTTGGCACCTCCCTCATATAAAACCCCTCAGCAGTGCAGCTTTAAACAAGCCAGCCTTTAGATTTCTGCCAGGCTTGAATCTGTGCACGAAAAACAACACTGACTTTGCTTCAATGTCAGGAACGCTCGTTGCACATATCTGTGAGTATTGGCGCTCACTGTTAGGTCGCATGTCTTGCGACCCGGCCCGGCACCTCAGTGCAAGGTCTGTGGTAATGGCTGGTCACCGGGGGCGACCGGTCGCGGCCGTTTGTGTGGTGTTGGAAGGTAAAGACTTGACATGCTGGGTTTGCTGTCTGCAGCGTGGTTGTGCCGTGGTATAATGTCGACGGGCCACATGCTGACCCTACCACTACATACACTCACTCACAGACACACACCCATAACACGGTCAGTGGTATAAGCTGAAAAGTGCCGGCTGCAGTAATGAAAGGCAGGTGCACCGGAGGCCAGCAGAGGAAGAGGAAGAGAAAATGAGAAAGGACAAAAAGAACATGTGAAAGTCAAAGCAGGTGAAGAAGAGTGACTGATTTGTGGACATTTGGGGACACACACTGTGTGTGTGTGATGCGTGTGTGACAGAGATACAGGTGTTCTGTGTCTAATAGTAAGATGGATAGAAAACCAAAAAGCAGAACATGTTTCCTCTGTGTGTGTGCGTGTGTGTACATATGTTAATGCACTGTAGCACCTGATGGCACTTTGGCCAACCCAGTCCTGTCATCACCGCATTCATAATTCACATCAATACACGCACCCACCCACACACACACACACGCGCGCACATCAATAAGTGGTCAGAATGCTAATTGTGACATTCGACCAGGGTTGACAAATTAACCACGGCCTCTTTAAATATTCAAATCCTCCTGAATTAAAGGTGCATGTCACCCAACTGACACTTTTAATTTATATAACCTAAAAGGAGAATGTGATGGCTGTGAAGGTCTTGGTTAAATGGTGTATAATCAGTGTGGGCCCACACACATTCTTACCAGGTTTGATATCACGGTCATGTTAACGTGCTTGATAAAGAATACTCAGCTGTTCCAAGCGAAATAACCCACCTATCATTTGTTTCATAACATATGTAGATATGTTGTTTCTTTTTGTTACGCTATTTCAAAATCATTCTTCCACAATTGCCTCCTAAGAAACAAATGACACAGTTTTCTTTGTCAACCACTAAAATGCTGAGGACTTTAGTTCTGCTTTGCTCACGCACTCTTACAATTTGTGGATGCCACGACTTCTGATTATGCGTCTCCCATAAATGGAGGAGTGCATATCTGAATTTGAAATCATAAAAAAACATCCTATACATCCCCTCGTCTTTATCTGTTTGTGTCTCCCGGTTCCTTTGTCACTGTCTCCTCTATTCCTCTCTCTCACACACACATACTTAACACACAGACACACACAGAGCGGGCCACAGATGGCATGGTGGTGTCAGGGCGAGAGGGGTTTGTTAGGATCAAAAAGCTCCAGTGTGTGGGCCCCCTCCACCCTTCACTTGCTTTCTTCTTCTCTTTCTCTTTCCGTTTGTCATTTTTATTCCTCCCCTTCCTCTGCTTTCAATCTCGCTTCCTCTCTCGCTCTCCCTCTCCACCCCACCATGCCTTTCTTTCTCTTGCTCCGTCTCTCTTCATTTTTTCCCCTAATCTGTCCATCAGAAGTGTTGATAAATTATTCATGCCCCTGTCTGTCCCCGAAGCCTTGTCACCTCTCCTCCATTCGCCAGTTTCCCTGCTTCCTCTCTCCTCTGTCGCCTTCATCCCTTCCTCCTCCTCCTCCTCTTTGCTCTCATCTCCTCTTTCCTCTTCTCCACCTCCTCCTTTTCCTCTCCACTCTTGCAGAAAGCTCGACCACACACGATCTAGCATCTAAAGCCAAAGTGGTGCGAGTTAATAAAAAGATCCTGAATTGCTCCAGAAACTTGAAGTTTATCCTTCAACACTCATGGTTTGTGTCAAATCGATTGCTTACAACACGAAATATTGTTCTGATTATAGGAAAGGCATTTGGGAAAGATTGAATTTCCCTTTACTGTTTTCGTTAGCAAAATTAATTGAAGCGAGATGTACTATTTAACTGAACTTGGCGTTTACTGTCTCTTTTAGTGGATGGAACAGAAAAAAAACGTTTATATCACAATTTAAAAAAAAATACTTATATTTAACCCCCTGCTTCCCATATGTGACCAGATCGAGTTCAGAACCAAAGTAAGTAAAAGAATGACAGTAAAGCAAAAGAGGTCGAATGTGGGGAAATGTGCAATAGAAGAGGTAATCTTGTGGCTAATCCAACATGCTCTCCCCAAACAATTAAACACTTGTTTATGTCTGCTTATACTGTGGGGCACTTCCACACACATGAACACTCGAGTGCAGTTTTCAGAGAGATAAAGTTTGCTGCGGAAAGCTATTAATCATAGGAAATCCAGATGAATACAAAGTTAAGGTGTCTAGTGATTAGTGATAAATTGCCTTGTATTTCCCCATAGGTGGTGTCTGTTTGTGCGTGTGTGTGTGTAAGGATTGCATTTTAGATGTCTGTGTTTGTTGGCTGATGCGAGGGTGTAAAGCACTTGGGCTGAACCCTCGGGACATTAGAATGCGACTGCGTGCGGGCGTGTGTGCAGCCACGTGTGTGTTTGTGTGTGTCACATATGGCCTCTCCCTCAAAAGATGGGCCTGTCGCAACCACTCTCATCCCGTTTACCACCACGATTAATACATTTTAAAAAATGTCCCCTCCACTTTCCCTCCGCGCCATTCACATACACACACACAAACACACACACACAGACACACTGCTCGCTATTCAGCAGAGGTTACTGCAACATCAGCAGGACGCACAACACTGCCTTTAGAGGCTGATCAATCTGTACTGCTGCTCGCACTGATGAATTACAGAAGTCAAGAATGAAAGAGAGAGGGGGGGAGAAAAGGAGGCAGGGGAGACCGCGGAGGAGTGAGAGGGTGAGGATGAGGAGAAGATAAAAGAAGACAAAGATGTATGTCAGGGAAGACAGGGGCAGGTGGAGGAAACGGCGAGGAAAACATGAGCCATAGATGGTATGGCGACGATGGTATCGATGAAATAACATACGGGTGTATGGAGGGGAGGCTTAAAGTTCTTGAAGAAAAATCCAGGGAAGCAAACACCCCAGGAATAAAGAAGGAGTAGAAGAAATAAAGAAGATAGAAAAACAGAGCAGGCGCCCATCACATGGATCTCTCATTTACTCGTGGAGCGAGTCCGAGAACAGACAGACAGATGATATACAGAAGCCCGGCGCTTGAAATTCCTCCCTAGCTGTTACAGTTTGAGAGACAGGAGGAGTTTATGGCCGGGGCGATATGTTAGGCTTGAATAGACGTCTTTGTTTTATGGAATTGAGACTCTGTGACGTTGTGCTGTTTTAAAGAGTGACATAGGGTTTGGAGGTTGATAATATGTGCTGTGTTTACAGGTGAGCAGTACTTTGCTACAAAGGCTCATACGGTCATAGACACTAGTGGTGATCTCTGAAGAATCATTGTTCAGGTGTGCATTCGTCCTTACGTCCAGGCTGGACTGGTGCAATAAGTTATTATCAGGTTGTCCTAAAAGTTCCTTAAAAAGCAAGAGTGTTGACAGGGACTAGAAGGACAGAGCATATTTCTCCCATATTAGCTTCTCTTCATTGGCTCCCTGATAAATCCAGACTTCTCACACAAAAGGTCTTAAACAATCTGGCCCCATTCTATCTTAAAGAGCTCATAGTACCATATCCGATAGAGCACTTCACTCTCAGACTGCAGCCTTACTTGTGGTTCCTACTTGTGGATATTTAAAAGTAGAATTGGAGGCAGAGCCTTCAGCTTTTAGGCCCCTCTTCTGTGAAACCAGCTCCCAGTTTGGATTCAGGAGACAGACACCCTTTCTACTTTTAAGATTAGATTTAAACTGTTCTTTTTAAAACGCATATAGTTATTGATTGATGAATGGATTGATCAGGTGACCCTCGAGCCTCCATTAGTTATGCCGCAATAGTCCTAGGCTGCTGGGGACTTCCTCACTTGTTTAGTTTTTCCTTCCCACTGTCACCAAGTGCTTGTTCACAGAGGCTCATAGGGATGTTGGGGTTTTCTCTGTGTTACTGTAGGTCTTTACCTCATAATGTGAAGCACCTTTAGATGACTGTTGTTGTGATTTGGTGGTAGATAAATAAAATTACATTGAATCATATTGCTAGTTTCACATTATTTAGCCTACATCCGTTTCTCAGAAGACACTGTTAATTATTCCAGTTCATTCCCTCAAACAGCTAACCATATTCCAACTTGAGAAAAAAACGTTGCACCAGAGTTCTTCCCTCTATTCACTCATCTGTTTTCATTTTCTCCCAAACAAAAACATAAATAAACTTTACCCTCCATTATGTGAGACAACATGTGAAATATCTTCTTTTTTTCCCCACTTCCTCCCTCTCCCCCTATTCTTGCTGGTGATAAATCCATAGCTATCTATGACAGCTTTGTTGCTGCTGCGAGGCCCCTCCTGCCTTGTTTAGCTGTGATTCGAGCCGACAGCTTTAGGAGCGTGTCTTTATTTAAGAGCTGCTGTAATTACACAGGCTTTAGCATATGTAGACGGCCAGATATGATTCAAAGCGCCACGACAGGGGAGAGTGGAGCTCAACGGGTGAATGAGAAGAGAGATAAAGCACAATGGCAAGAAGACCAAGCGAGCAAGAGCGAGAGAGAGTGAGGAGATGGAGGGAACGAGGGGTGGAAAGAGACAGAGAGGGAGAGATATGGTGAGCAGGGCAGACTGATAGAGCAATTGAGAGACGAAGAGAGGGCAGTCGGGAGGAGGGGGGGCGAGGAAGAGATATGGTTTGGCAAATAAAAGAGCAGCGCGGTGCTGCTGCAAACTGTTCGCCTTATGATGCCTCATTAGGGCTTAGGGCTGCAGATAGTGCCTGTTAGAGAGATCTATGGCCTCAGCGCTGAGAGAGAGGCAGAAGGGGAGAAAGAGAGAGGAGCAGATCATGACAGAGGGAGAGAGAGATGCGGTAAAACAAGAAAAAAACAGAAGAGAGAGAAAGGCAAAGATTAAAGGTGCTATGTGCGTCATTTAGCTTTAACACAGGTCATGAAGTTACATATAAATATCGCATAAATATAATGCCAGTCCACTGTTGGGTCACAGAGGGCATTTTTCTGTTGGAATCTCCTTGATTTTGGAGTCCAATGGATTATCTTCTTACTGTAATGATGGCATGTGTAATATATCTGCATGTACCTGAACTCTTTAACATGTGGGCCAATCTGAACTTAACGGTTGTGCAAAAATTGTATCTGCGGCAGAATTTTCTTTGACTCGCCACTAAATATTTTTTGTTTTGTACTCATTGGCAGTGCAGTCCTTGCCACAGATAGTCAGCTGTTTGCAGTTTAAAAATATAATATAGCTCTTATTTACATCATATGTACATCATATATTTATAATAACCACGATATTTAGAATTTGTTAAAAATGCTCTTATGATGATATAATAATGAATTCCTCAGTTGTTTTCTTTCATCTCTTTTGTGGTGTTTACAGACTCTCTCAGGACCTTCATGCATATTTAGTTTAATGAATTTCCCAGGAAAGAAAACACTTTTGAAACAAAGCATTGTTGCTATTTTATAGACACTGATAATCTAATTTTGTGACAGCTCAATCTTTAAACAATCCTGTCTTTATTTTCAACTTTTTGCTCCCAGTGCTTCAAATGAACAGAGATGAGGGTTAAATTGATTGACATGATTTTATTTTGAACCAAGAAAAGGAAACAGGAAAGGAAGGAGGACATGTGGGACATGCAAAATGGATTTTTGCAAATGCTATAAAGTATTTATGCTTTTGACAGTGCAATTAATACAGTATACAGAATAGGATGGTACAAAAGTTAACAAATTTAAAATCTTGCGCAGTTTTTCTAGTAGTGTGCTCTGCGATTTTATCCCTACTGAGGGTCTGCGATTGGTTCAGCTGCAATGTCTGAGTCAATGCTGGTCTGAAAACAGTCTAATTTAACATGAGATAAGCAGGAGAGAAAACAAGCAATTGTTCTAAATGAGGGACAAAAGTCGGTGAAAGGCGCTGCGTGTAAACAATCAGACACTGTCCGGGCCACAAAGGGAAAAGACCAATGGCTGCTAAAATAAATGTCTTCTTTAGCATGTGTCAGAAAGATAGAGGACTGTATATCACTGGACTACACAAGCACTAATTAGAGACCGGTCTTTAAAAAGGATAGAGCGAGGCAAAGAAAGATAGAGGAAGAGAGAGAGAAAGACAGGAGGAAGACTGAAGGAGGACCGTTAATCCACCACCCGCTTCTACAGCAGGGAGCGTGTTAGATGTTCCACCATGGGAGACGGCCATAAATTAACGGCACAGCCTTTAACGCTGCACAAGCTCACAATGCGATACAGATGCAGCGTTACATTGTACATGATACCAGCTGACACAAGTGTCACCACTCAGTGATGAATTACTTTCATCAGAGAGACTACACAAATCAGCTGCCAACTGCTCCCTCTCTCTCACACACACACACAAACACACACACACACAAACTGTGAGGGGAAGCATAATCAGGGGCATTTTGCTACAGTTATCCAAAGTAGTAAATCAGAAGCTGTTCTTTCCATCATGAAAGGCCGTTCCTTATCTGCTAGCTACAGGTGTGTGCATGTTTGTATATGGACTGATGGTTATCTTTATCGTGTAGCCACAGAGGGGTCTTTTGTGGTCTGCTGCTGATTAGCTGTCTGCACACATACCTAACCATAAATCTAGCCAGCCTCTACATTAACCAATATTGGTGCTAATGAGGCATAAGGAAAGGGAAAGTGCACGCAGCGTGATCATATTTGTTTGTGTGTGTGTGTTTTAATAATTGCTTTGTAATTTCCATGGGGATCTTGTCCTGGTTTCCTGTGAAATTTATTTGGTAGATTCATAAGAGCTGGATACCTAGTGCCTCAGTGGGCCTCAGAGACTACTTTGTCCCACATACGGTGCAGCCGTGCTTGCGTTAAGACCAGACAAATGTGAACATATGCATTACCCACTGCCCTCAGCCCTACTTAGGACCTTCCCCTTTCCTAATCATAGCACGCTTGCAGAAACAACAATGTACAGTTCACTCGTACGCCTCCCACCGCCTCTCCATGGCTCAGACACGCATGTCCTTCATCCTAACCACCGCTATTTCCCTAACTGCTGCTCGCCTCGCCCCAAAGGACTCCTTCTACTTGCTGATCATAGGCATGATGGCCTGCATGCAGGACGCTCTGCAGGGTGCTCTAGAAGATGTAAGACGCAAGGTGACAATTGAGCAGACCCCTGCATTCGACCACCTGTTCCCCCAAGAGATGAAAACCAGCTTGAACTCAGTGGAAGCAGCTGGAATTTTGAGGGAAACATCAGCTGAATGAAATGGTAAATGGACTGGTTCTTGTATAGCGTTTTTCTACTCTACCTGAGGACTCCAAGTGCCACGTTTACATATTCACACCCATTCTTACGAGCACTTTTTTCTATGCGTATCTGCTTTCTAACATTAACACAGAACACATTGGGGTTCATATACCAAGGATATTTGGCGTGCAGACTGGAGCAACACCACCAACCTACATTAGCAGATGACCTGCTCTACCTGCTGAACTACTACTTGTGCTCAAAATGTGATGTGGACGAACATTTGTCACTGAAAACATCTACAGGTTTTTCAGCAGGGAGAGTGAACAGGTGGAAAAAAAATCCACCTTTTAAGTTTCATTATTATCATCTAGCAACAGGTCCACTTGGACAAACAAGTTGAATTAATTAGTCAGGCAGAGTTGCAATAAAGGCTTCTAGTGCTGAACACTTCAAACGGTTAAAAAGTGACCACAGTCCATTCACACTAATAGCGGTTTAAATGGGTGCAAAATGTTTGGTCTTCCTCAAATTGTTCTTCCTAATTGGACCTATTGACTATTTGTGCAATCACAGTACATCACTATGCACGTACAGTAGATTAGAGAGTGGAACAGCAGCCGTTGCCTCTCCTACATCTTTTTTCTGTGTTTCTGCCTCTCCTTTTGTCCCCTTCTCAGGGTGTAATTTGCAATTAAATTGAAAGATGCTTTAGCGGAGCGCCCGTTGAAGAATTAGCAGTGTTGACAAAGAGGTTTGCAATACGTAATGATGGCAACAATACAAAGAAATGATTAAGGTATAACGCAATCATTTATGCTGCCTTTGTTTTCTCTTTGCATATCTCCTTTTGCTTTCTGTATACCAGCAGGTAAACAGCCTCATAGCTTGTAGCGGTTATGTGATTCAGTAGCGTGGCGCGTTTCCGAATGGTAATTTGCAGAAATGAAAACTTAATCAAGCGTGCTGCAGAAGTGGTCCTGAATAATTTAACAGCGAGGGGAAGGATAGGTACGAGGAGGAGGAGGGTGTCAGGAGATGAAGGGAAGGATGAGAACAGTTTCTTCCCTGTGTGCACCACTCTGAGTTTACTTTTCTGTTCACCGGTTCTGTTTTTTTGGTAAATGCTTGTTCACGTAAGGCTTGTTGTGGCTTACATTTCTTTTTCATTTTCCCCGTCAAGTTTTTACCATCTTTCATGCTTTTGTTCCTTTCTCGTTTGGTGATTCCTGTTGTTTCTTTGCTCCCTCTGCTCTGCTACTATCATTTGCGTCTTCCGCTCTTCACCTTTTTTCAACAGTCTTTCATCTTTTTTCCATTTCTTGCACACGTCACAGCCGTTCATGATGCATTCGTTTTGGACAGTGTATATGCAAAAAAAACAAATCTTAATTTGGAAGAGTTTATCTTTGTCAGATTCTTTCTGAGAGGGTAATTAATTACTTAGCCCCACTTAAACTTTTAATATCTTCCTTCTCACACTCTATCCTTGATTAATTTCTCATCCTGGGAAAGAAAGAGTTTCATTAATACAAAAGCCATTAGTCTTCCTGCAGAAGGGAAGCCCATATTTGGTTGTTACAGATGAATCCCTCAACCCCTTAAATGATTAGAGAGGTACAGGATAAACATTTTTCTTCTTTGCGACTAGACTGGGGAAACGCTGCAGATAAGTGCCAGTAATGGCCTACTTCTGCCATGCTTCCCCCCCCTCTTTTTTCTTTTAATAAAATCAACTATGTCACATCATAAAGACACCATCCACTGAAAAATGATTTATTCGACTCTCTTTGCAGTGGCAAAGCGTTGACTGCAAAGACAGTCAACGCTTTGCCACTCGGGCTGCTGATTGAGCTGATAGAATCGGATATTTTTGCAGCTTACCGCAGTTCTAAGTGTAGTGTTTTTGTGGTGACACCATCGACATTTTAGACATGACTGGTTTAGTAGAGCCAGAGAGAATCAAATGTTAGACGGTGTGGCACAGCAACTAAGAAAGCGCTGTAGCCCGAGCCAGAAAAAAACATAAAACTTTGAATGATCACGATAAAAATGCACTTCTCCATTCAGAAGAAGGGTTGCAGTCAGAGAAAGAGCGCGACTAACATCAAGGACAAACGCAGATGTTCTGTGTAGCTTTTCTTCATCTGAGACATCCATTATACGCGCACAGCAACGCTGTAATTAGCCTTATTGCCTAAAGGGGGCGGCAAAAGTTCCACACTAAATATTTTTTTACCCGATAATTGTACTTTTTTGTTATTGGAGCAAAGAATGTCTAATTTGTTTTTAAGCCTAGATGGAATTTTTAAGGACTTCAGATAAATAATAATTGATTGAGTTTTTTTCAATGCAGAGCTTCTTCATAATTGTTTCTCAGTATTTGGAGCAATCTGCTGCTAAACATGCAGACGGTACTTGTCTCGTTACTTTTCCCTGCCACTCTCTTTGTCTGGCCAAACTATATACTTGTGCAGATTGGAGTGAGAATGAACTGCAACCCCAGATTCTAGTTTGTGAAGGCTCTGCGTTCCTCTTCTCTAATGGAAATTAAGGGCTGTGTGTGTTTGTGTGTGTGTGTGTGTGTGTGTGTGTGTGACAGAGAGAGAGAGAGAGAAAGAGAGAGAGACTTGCCGTGCTTTTGTGACACGGCCTCGCAGGACTCCGATTTTATTAAGTACCCTTTAGAGAAGGAGTGAGAAACAAAACAAGGAGAAAGTCTTTCTCTGTCTCCCTCTCGCACTGTCTCCCTCTCTCTCTTTCTGCCTCTCTCCCTCTCGCATACACAAACACACGCACCAAGACCAGACTCAGAATTTTATTAAGTACCCTTTAGAAAGAGTGAGAGTGAGACAAGAGGGGAAAAGTCACCGGCAGCATGGTAATCAGGCCTGCTAACCGAGACACCGCGAAAAGAGTGGAGTTTGTTAAAGAAGAAAAGACAGAGAGAGGGGGAGAGGGGGGAGGATGGGGGAGGTTTTCAGAAAACTTTTTTGTAAAAGCATTGAAGGAAAAAAAAGGAGGGAAGTAAACTTTACATGCAAATAGAAAAGAGTTTTCCTTTAAGAAAATAAAAAAGAAACAGTGGGAAACAGGTGTCTTTTTACTGCAGTGCTCCGATCAGCGACCTTTCTCTGGGGTCATTCATGTCCTTTATTTATTCTCTTTGCACAGTGTGCACACTTAAATAAGCTTAATGGTTTAAAGAGCTATTTTAGGCAACATGGGTTAATGTATCATTTCATATTACCGGATTTCTTCGCTGCCATAATTACATATGAAACTTTAGTGACATCACTGCTGCTTAATTAGATTTTTGGGATTTTTTTTCTTTTAGTACATCCTGTCTTTACTTAGGAAATGTTAGGTGTTTTTACGCTTCATGACAAAAAAAAATAATGCCCTATTCTGATGTGTAAGATGCTGATGCTTCCCATCAGTCCCTTAGAGTTTAGAGTGTGTGACAGGAAACTTTGAGCCATTACGTACATGGATGTAAAGTGCCTTGGGGAGCAGGGGGAGAATGGGGGACAGGGAGGGACGGGAGATAGCAGAAGGAGGAGCTGGGTGATACCTTGCATGACTGCGCTTTCCCCAGCGGAGCACTGCCACACACACACACACACTGAGAGACGACTGGTGTGCGGGTGGCTCCCTTGTTGGCAAGGGTTTCTGATTTCACGGCCTACTGGGTGGTGGCATTCAGCCTCCATGAGGCACCCCTTTTTCACCCTTTAAATCCCCACCACCACCACACACACAAACTGACCCATCCCCTTTGCTCTGTCGACCTCCTAGTTTTCTAGTTATTGCTCCTTTTCCACAATCTATAAATTCTACGTTCAAGGCTCATTTTAGACAGAATTTCACTTGCGCCACAAAGCTCATCTTGAATGATTAAGGATCAATATAAAACCGTTTTTTTTTTCACTTTCTTTATCTTACAAAATTACTTAATTAAAAAAAAAGGGATAAAATAAAGTCCATCTGAGCAAGGCACAAAGTGCACAAAGTCAGGGGTTCAATTCCCCATGAACTGAACAAGACACTAAACAGCCTGTGGTTTCATGAAGAAAAGCTGATAATGCTGACAAGCAGCTTTTCTTTTACTGAATACGTAAGACAGACCCCCTGCCTTCCCAGCTCTCCTTCTGTCACACACACACACACACACACACACACACACACACACACACACGCTCCTAAACACAAGTGACAAGAATCTCATCGGGGAAAAATGGTGGATGGAAAAATTAGCATTTTGAGTAAGTGTGTCCACTAAAGTTGAGGCAGATGATACATTCTCAATCTGGACAAATGATAATTGATAGAGAGAGAGAGAGCGAGTGGGGGGTCCTGTCTGGGTAGATCAGCTTGGACCGAGGGCTCCAGGGGTCAAGAAACAAGAGGTCTCACCCGCAGACACGCACACACAGGCACATTGACGCTACTCTGCATGCTTTTTCTCAGCCATTCAGGCTTTGTTATGTGGGAGAATTTAGTGCTCGGCAAACGGTCAGTAAGCAATCTTTAGCTTCTCCTTTGACTTAATGAAGCTCTCCATCTCTGTCTCTTTGACTCTTTCTCTCTCTTGGTCTGTTAGAGACTCTAATGGAAGAGCTATGATGAATTTGGGTCACAATAAAATTTACAGCACAAACAAATGAGGCTCAGAAATTCATGCTCACGACTGTGGTAAAGTACTGCTATAGCAGCAGAGAGTATTCAGTTTTGTTTTCTTATTGTTGACAGGTCTCACGATAAGACTAAAAATATCAAAAAATTGATCTTTTTAAAGAATTGCCCATGTTGGCAAACTCCTCATACAGCTTTGTGCCATACAGTACTGCTGCTGTTCAAAACTCATCTCGTGTTGGCTTATTATTTTCTTCACTGTGTTGAAGAAGCATGCTGTAGCTTAATCTTTTTCTGAACTACATGTACAATCCCGGGACCTGTGTTAATCCACAGCTGAAAATAGTACCCCCCCAAACACACAGAAGTATTTAATAGTTGAGCAAAGTTTGCTGAGAATTGCATCCCCTAAACACTTTTACAAAATTACTGAAAATAGTAATAATAATGATAATTTTGAGACAGGATCCATATTTATGGCCTTTTATAGGATTTATAACAAGGAAAAGGTTGTAAAAATCCAGGACAATTATTAAATGAAATTAAAAAATTAGTTAATTGCTAAACCAGAAATATTTTTAAATATTTAAAATCATGTAGAAAATCCATACTGCCCATCGACCATCTCCGCTGACAACCCGTAGTTACTCATATTGCTATACAGTTGAATTGTGCGTCGGTGGAGCTCGGTGTCAGCAGTTAAAAGATACATTATAATTGCAGTTCTCCTATGGCAACTTATTTTTCGCAGCATGTTAGTTATCTCTTTAAATTATTATCGATTTCTTCTTGTGATAATTGATTTCTTTAAGAGTAAGTTCCCAGTGAAATGACCCGCTGGGCGATGAGTATATGTGTGAAAGAGAACGTATTAGCTGCAGACACCCTATTCATCCTCCCCGCTCTTCTCCTCACTTCGTTTTTCAGACACTCACTAAATGAATCCCCCTTTTTTGATTTAATGCCGAGCGGCACTAAGAGAACCTGTTGAAGAATCACTTTCCTGAATTTCGTTTTGGACAATAAAACACTGCCCAAACGTAATTTAAAAAACCCACACGGTCCCTTTTCCACTAGTCATTAACCTCTCATGATACTTTTTAGGAATTACGCCATAAAGCCCAGAGTTTTTAATGGGCACAAATCAAATATAGGCCCATGTTAATTTAATTAAGGCCTTACTCCAAAATGTCCGGCCTTGGTCCAAATATTTGAGAAGAGCAATACTTTTTCCCCCTCCTCCAAGTTGATTAAAATATGTGATATTTCACATTAGTTTAGTTTTTATGGGCAGTGAGGTAATTCATTGTCAGTAAATGGCTTGTCAGAGTGCTCTGTGAGTGATGTAATGCTATGAAGTCTATCGTTTGAATTGCCCCTTTGCCTATTAGAGAAAATCGACTTCTGGGCCCATTATTTGATTATCTTGCAGGAAGTTTGGAGAAGGCCACTGGCATCATGTTATGGGAAAGGATCACATTTTTCAGCTTTAAAAGTGGGCCAGTGGTTTTATACAGCATCTATGCTTTTAAAGTTTGAATTAAAGGCTCTGGACTTATTGGAGATATAGAATAAAAAAAACAACAACATATTGGTATTGCTTTAACTGCTTGCTGTTTCACCTAATTGTAATAATAACTATGAAAAAATGAAGTCTTACTATATGCTTGTGCCATATGCAAATGCCTCTCGATTCATTTATACCCTTTAATTAAAATAAGTCAGGTTCCCACTGGCTGTAAAAACACTTGAACACGTTCTTCGGGTCCCGTGTCAAGGTAAAGCTTAATACCTGGGCCTAATTAACACACATTTAAAAATACTCATGATGCAAATTACCATGAACATCAGAACAGGGGTGCCAAAGGGGTAGTGTGGTGGAGGGGGGGGGGAGTAAAAGACAAGACAAGATCATTTCAGCTAATGCATATTTATCTCATGGTAATTGGTGTGCACGGCCAGAGAAAAGCATGCACTTAATTAATTGACATGGTGTGTGTGCGTGTGTGTGTGTGTGTGTGTGTGTGGGGGGGGGGGGGGGGGGGGGGGGTGTTGCAAATGAGTTGGAGGCACTCAGTGCTGCAGAGGGGAGGGAGAGATGTAGCAAGAGGAAAAAACAAAAACAAACACAGTCAAAGTGTATATATAAGTCTCTTCTTTTTGCTATTTCAAAATAGTTGATTTCTTGGACTTTTTAATTATTAGATTCATGTTGTAATGACTGTGGAATGTATTTTAGAAAGATATAAATATATTAAACAGCATCCCAAAACTTAACCCTATGTAGAAGTACAAATGGCTATCCTAATCCTAATCAGGAACTTCTATAAAAATAATAATAATAGTTTTTTAATTATTAATTTAGGACAGAAAACATCCCACATTTCATATGAATGAAACGGGCAATTCATTAGCCGCAACACAGTGTAGATGGCTGCAGGGAAACCACTGCACTTACATACACTGAGTAATATCACCAAGAATCAATATAAATAATCCCATGCCTAGATTTCTGCTGTGTCATTTTTAATTACTGCATAATTAAGGTTAAATTAAATGGGTCTATTTTGGCATTAAAATCATTGACCGTGCGTTTTGCTAACAAGTGGGACATGGTGGATTTCCTAAACTGGCCCTAAATGTCTGTCCCAGTTAGTCACTCCATGTGTCCCTAAAGCCACATTTCAGAGTGGTTTTGTTTCCAAAATAGCTGTGTCTGTCCACCTCGCCCCGTGTAATTTGGTTTGTGTGGCTGGGCCTATGTTAAAGGGGCCCTCACGCACGCACGCGCGCGCGCACACACACACACACACACACACACACACACACACACACACAGACTCCTGTATCTCTCATTTATTTATCTACGGTCTTCCCTTTTTTAAAGGGAAAAAAAGAAGAAGCTGGTAGGACGTAGAAGCAGGACCTTTCACGCCTGCCTCCCTCTTCTTCTCATTTCCTCCCCCCCTTTGCTCCGCCCACTCGGGGAGGCACAAGAATGAAAACAGAAATGTTTTTGAACACACACTCATCCATTTCAAGCCACAGATGGTCCTTTGAATGGAAGCAGGGGCTTCTGTTGTTGTGTGTATGTGTGCGTGCTTGAATGTGGGAGTTTACCCTCGCTTTTTTAGCCTGTTCCCCCTCTTCTTCTTCTTCCTCCACCTCCTATGTGTCCGGGCAGCCGTTTTGCTCCTTCGCTTCATTCTCTCTTTGTGCCTCCCAACGTTCTCTTTTGGAAACGTCTTTTGTTTCGGACCCACAGCCACTGACCAATTCTGCCTTCTGCTCATCTGTCCCCAGTGTCACCTCACACATCCTCCTATGTGTGTGTGTGTGTGTGTGTGTGTGTGTGTGTGGGTGGGGGGGGGGGGGGGGTTTCAGAGACACAAAGCATTACTATCAAAAATATAGACAAGTGCCCTTATAACAGTGCTCTACAGAGATCACCACAGACACAATATAGCAATGTCACTGTAAGATAGAAAAGTATAGACTGCCATTTAGCATGACGGTGAAGACAAGTTTGGATTTATTGAAAATTTATTGTACAATTTTACAGCAAATGCAGCAAAAACTGCGCTGGCAGACACACAACTATCCATTTACAACATCCAAAATATTTGGAAAATGTTTACAAAGTGCTTTTATCTTGTGGAAATACTCTGTGGAATATTTGCACACATGTGCACCTCTGTATGTGTGTAAGGGATTATCATACAGTGGCACACTGTTCTCATTGTATATTCATCTCAAGGCCCCGTGGAGAATCTGGCATTAAGGCAAACACATGGCCACTCAAATTGGTCAGGGTATCACTCAAAGAGGGTAAAAATCATTGCTACTGTATAGCAATTTATAAATCCAGCCACCTGTTTCTCTCACACACAGACACACACAGTTCCACAACGTGTATTATCTTTCTGCTTGTATGAATTCTACCAATGAAAGCAGCTGCCATAGTTGGTGGTCCCAGATATATGTTGAATTTTACTTGTATGTAAAATGAAACCGAATCCTATTTGGTGTGCTATTCCCTCTGTGGCGTTGTTTTATGGCGTGATTTTAAGCGTCTAAATTCTTCTTGGACACTGGGGGGCTAAGGTTTCTTTGACTTGTGTGAATGCCTTCAACTATCAGCAGTGCATATTTAAAGAGCCACTTGTGACAGACCTAAAGGGGAAGAGCTCAGACACCATGAGAAATGGCATGTTGTTGCTTTTTCTTCTGTCTGACTCATTTATCTTCCTCTCCTTTCCTCTCCTCTCCTCTCCTTAGGTGGTTTGGGTAATAAACACACTAGCTTTCTGTCTGTCTTGCAGTGTTGGCAGGTTGAGGCCTACTTAACCAGGCGAAACCGCTGCTCTTTTCTAAGTCCCTTTGAATGCCTCCCTTTGTCGGCGACACGCTACCATGTTAATGTCATGTACCGTAGAAATTGCTGTGGCTATGGCTATTAGCTTCGGCGCTAAAGTACAGAGAGTGATGGAGAGAGAGAGAGAGAGAGAGGCTGCCACAAAACCCCACTGGTTTCAAATGCAGACTATAATTGCATTGCTGTGAAGAGGGTTAGCCCTTTTTCGCCCTCCCCTCTCTCTTCTCCTCTCAAACGATCTTTTCCTCGGCGACCCCCACCTCCGTCTTTCTCTCTTTTCTCTTCCCTTTTTGTGTGTGCGATTTGTCCCTTAAGCCGGCGTAACGTCTCGGCCGAGGCCGCAGAATGTGGAGAGCAAATTGGAGGCAGAGCGTGAACAATGGAACATGCATCGCTGCTGGGGCATTCTTCTTCTTTACTGGGAACTGTGGGAGGGGTAGAGGGAGAGAAAGTCATTTTGTGAGCAAACTCTAGTGCAATAGACACCCAGTTGTAGACTGTGAGTGCAGTGAAGTGTCTTGATGCTGGGTTTGCGCTAGCCAATACGAAAGTAATCCCATACTCATACATATTTCATGCATGTTGTTGGATTAAAAAAAATATCTAATTATGTATTCAATGACAATAAGGTTTGAGGGGAATATGAGAAAAAGTATATAGGGACATAGAGGTTACATAAAAGGCATTTAAAATGGGCCTCATTTAAAGGGGACTTAAAGTTAGGACATCATTATTTTTCTTTGGTTTTCAGGTTTTCTATAGCCTGTCTAGTTATTGTGAGTCACCCTATTTGTACCCTCAACAACTTGTAGCCCAAGTCCAAGTTAGGCTGTGTGTTTTCATTACAAAGGGCTTTTTTTTATACATAGAAGGATATTTCTATGTAAGTTTCACTCCTGTGAAGTCAGATCCCACAGGGAACACAACTGACAGGAGGTGATGAAAGGAAACAAGAATCCAAGGAAAAGAGTATAGATATGGAATATGTACAATAAGCAAAGCTGAAAAGCACGAATGTCAGCAGGGAAGCGAAAAACAAAACACTGGAGAGCGAAATAGAAAAAAATGAGGAGGATCCGTGCAGCACGGTTCAGTCATTCAGCCAATTTATTTTTTTTTTTTCTCTGTGTGACCACATATTATCATTTTCTGGAGCCAACGTCTTCAAGTCTGACTTCAGGGTCTACCTGAGTAAAGGCACTTTTGAAGTCAAAAGTCTCAAAGGCAGGACGGGACAAGGCTGAAGGAAAAAGCTGAGAAAAGAAGTCAAACGCAGCACATGGAGGCGAAGAGAAGCAGAACAGCTTGCCTGGGCTGTTGAATAGCAGCGAGTATCATTCACATTGAGTCAACAGATTAGCGACAGAGGAAGCTTAGCTATTCCTGGCCTCCCTCATTCGATGTTTTCGGAGGCCTAATTTGATTTTTCACCTCCCATTGTTTCAGCGCTGTGTGCCTCTAATCCACTTTAAAGTGGAGACAGCTTTCATCCTTCCCTCTCTGTCTTTCACTTATTGTTGCTGCTTCCCTCTTTCTTTTGTCACTCTTCCCCTCTTCCAACTTCAAATGCAAATGTACATTTTGCAAAATTAGCAAGATACATTTTCTGAGCAATTTGCTGAAAGTTTTTTTTTTTAAAAACACAAGTGAGCTCTTACCTGCCACCTTCAATGCACATTAAATGTGCTCTAGCTTAAAATGAAGTATATTTTTGAAATCCTTTGCAATGAGCAGCTTGTTGGCTCAGTAAATCTAGTGAGATGTTAGCAAGATGTTCCGTTTTCAGAGTAATGTCTGCTACTGATTCATCTCTTGGTATGTTTGTCCCAGCATCATTGATCAAAACATGTATTTTTAGCTAGCTAGCTGTGTGTTACTTTAGCTAAAATGCCTGTACTCTTTTGCTAGCGGTAAATGGTAAAATATTGTGGAAAAACTCTGAAAGCATTTTGCTTGTATTGCTCTGTATTTTGCAGTTATTTTCATCTTTCCATCTTTTTACTACAGTAAAAACTATAACTATATTATACATGAGGACAAAATTCATCAAATCTCCTCTGTCTTCTTGTCTCTCTCAGTTTCCTCAGTCAGAGTTGAAGAGCTCCGACAATTTCTGATAGTAATAAAAGCCATCGGGGTTGCAGGGGTTTGGATCGGACTCAAAGCGCTCACCTCCACTAAGCCTCCCCTTTCCACCCCTGGCTGTAGGCTGTATTAACCCTGTAGAAAAGTGGCCAGAGGAGCAGAAGAATAGTTGTAAAAAAAAAAAAGGGGTGGGGGGAGATGGAAATTGCCACCAGAGAGAGAGAGACCCCCACCTCCTACCACTCCTCCTTTTTTCCCCTTCAGTGAAAACAGCAAAATGACCAGCCCCTTGGCACAGTGACTGCGCTCAGCTTACTATAAGGGAGCTTAATGCACCCAACCCTCCACCCCATTGACCACCCCAACCCAAACTGCAGCTGAAAGAGGAGTACCCCTGCACACACACACACACACACACACACACACACACACACACACACATCGACTCCTTTGGTGTTGGCTCCTTCCCCAAACCATTGACTCACTGCTGTTGCATTTACACCCACCTCCATCACCTTTCTCCTCTTCCTATCATTTTATCTATCCATTCATTTTCCATCACTCCATTTTTCTCATCTTTTACATCTCTTCCTCCCATTCTCAAAGTATTTTGGGGAGCCCTTGAAGGCAGAGGTAAAGTGAAAAGAAAGAGTGAATAGAGAAAAGCAGGCTGTCAGTACATATGTTGGGTGGGTGAGCGTACTCCCCTGTATTTAAAGAACCATCTGTCTGGTTTTATTCGAACAAGTAGTTAAGACACTTTTGTTTCTCTTTTCCACTTTGTTTTTTTTTTGTAATATACATTTCTGTCAGTATTTTTAACTATTTTTTGGGACTAATAAACCAAATTTTCTTTTAGTTTTTCCATAAAAGTTAGAAGAAGTGCGCACATTTCGGTCATCAGGTTTGCCCACAAATTAATAAAAATGTAACAAAAATGTAAAAGTTAACACATTTTCTGTTAGTGTGCACTTAAAAATAGCTTGTAATATCTGCTTTTGGATTGCTCTGTGTGTGCATGTGTGGGTGCGTGTGTGTGTGATGGATTAGCTCTGTTAGGGGCTCAGCGGTACACTGATATCTTTGCTCAGTGCTCACAGCATGATACACAAGATACTGGCACGTGTCTCACACACACACACACACACACACTCATATGTGAGCAGGGATTTGGTGTCCAGCAGGGTGTAGACGACTCAGTGGTGAGCTGTCACTGTGTGTGTGTGTGAAGCCTTGTTCTTCTAACAGTCCTCTAATCCTTCTAGAGTGGCCCTGATAGCCCTAATGACACACATTGGGACACTACAGGGTGCTGCACCTGTATGTGTGTGTGTGTGTGTCTTGGAGCTATCACCACTCGCTGTGATAACTTAACATGATACTTTTCCCTTTTCTCTCCTGCTTTTTCTTCTTTCCTCTTTATTGAAGTAACCCTCCCCCCCCCCCTTTTGTTCTTGCATCACCAGAAGCAGCACACTTTTTGTAATGTGAGAGGCGAGCTTTGGCTTTAACCAAAAGGCAAGCCTGCTTTATATCCAAAGAAAAAGAAAAGAAAAAAAAATTCCTTAACGTAACTAAGAAGAGCGCCACAGAATAGTTCGGGCACTCGTTTAAATGTTGCGTTGACCCCAGTTTGGGTCCTGCTCGGGCTGTCGAAACACTCGAGAGAGCAGAGAAGTGTCGGCTCCTGGCACTGCAGCAGCAATGTGTTGGTGACTCTGCCAGCTCTGCCAACACTCCATGCCCAGTTAGAGCTGCAGCAAAGCAGACAAAGAAAGTAATGTGTTTGTCTGTGTGTGTTTGTGTCTGTGTGTGTGTTTGTGTTTGAGAGAGAGCAGAATGAGAGTGACATCACTTCACAGGAAGTTATGCTGTATAAGTTGTGATCCCGTCCACTTGGTTCTGACTTTGGAAATAGGCATCTATTTAACTCATGTTCTAATTTGTGGGAATTAAATATTATATTTTTTGCTTTTTATTTACCTTCTGATGTTCTGACCTGCGATTTGAACTATAGTACTATATATAAGGTATATTTTACATTGTGGTTGCTAAGCAGCTGCAGAAAACAGGCTCACACACTCGTAGCACTGGAAGAAGACTTCAGAACATAAAGCTACTAACGTGCTGGCTGTCTTCATAGACTCATAAACTAAGAGGTACCTGTTAACCGAAACAGGTGGCTTGACTACTGTCAAGCCCCCAGCTATGAAGCGAATGGCTTCCTGTACACACAGATGATCTACCTCTGTCCAAACACATCCTCTGACCCACAGGAAATGTGTATTTCTCCCTCAGTGACAGCTTCCAATGTATAGCGCAGACACTTCCAGAGTGTGTGAGACAGTGTTCTTCTCCCTCTGCTCCCCATACTTTTTTTAATGGCCATTTCTGTTCCAATTCAGACCACGAAACGCAAACATCGCTCAGCGCTGTTTTCACATGACGGAAATAGAGGAAAGGGAGTGAAAGAAAATGAATGGCAGAAAATTTTTACTTGGCAAGCGCTATTTTCTGTCCGCTGTAGTCAGCCTAGCTAATGTTTTTTTGTTTGTTTGGTTTTATATATAAAAGAAATCCATACAAAAGGGACGGAAACAAGACATTCACTTTACTGTTTTTAGCTCTTTATTCAAGAAACTTTCTTCTCTCTGTCTGTACCTCAAACATCCCCTTTGCTTCTTTCTACAAAAAATTACACGGCAAAGAAAGAAGGAAAAGATAAAACGGCACATGTAACAATCTGTTTGCCTCTGCGTGCTTGTCTATGTGTGCATGTGTGTGTGTGTGTGTGTGATGGTAGCTAAGTGAGGTTAGATTATAGGGTCTGGTCTCTGAGTGGGAGGTGGAGGGAGGTGCAGGGGGGTAGTGGTGCAGGGACAGCTAGTGACATGATAGGACTCCTAATGGTCATAATTGGCAGTGGCTTTGACAGCAACTATATGATAGCTGCACAATATACACAGCCGTAACTCTGTGAGTAAGCCGAGTGTGTGTGTGTGTGTGTGTGTGTGTGTGTGTGTGTGGAGGGGGTTTGGGGGGTGGGTGGTGGTGAACGTTTCTTTAAGGAGAAATTTACACAAAATTGCAGCTAGGTTGTTGAACTGCCTATTTCTCTTCTTTCTTTGTGTGTGTTTGTGTGTGTGTGTGTGTATGTGTGTGAGTGTGTGTCAGATATAAATATTGTATGAACACAGCTGAGTTGGCTCCTGACAGGTGTAAAAGATGTCTGTTAAGCTTGTTTCCCTCCTACCTGTTTTCTTTTTTTGGTTGTACTTTTTAACATTTCTTAAACCATAATGCACAAACACACGCGCACACACACATGCACACACCCACACAAACCCACATACGTACACACGTAACAATGACACTGTCGCCATTTCTTTCAAAATGAAAATCAAACCGTCAACTGATCATCCAGCCACCTATCATGACTGTTATTGCTTCATCATATTTTACAGACAACTACATGCAGCTCAGTTATTAGTAAAGCAGAGTTTTACACTTTGACAACATGTGCAGCATGCATAAAAATGACAGTACTACAAAAGCTGCAGTGCATTTAAGCAGGCATTGCTTGAACATGTTCGTGTTCACAAAAAGAGGTACAAACAGACATTTCAATCAGCAGCGGCTTGAAAACAAAAATACCAACAATGAGGGAAAATGTTTTATTTTGACTCAACTTTCAAAGGTAACACATCAGGCAGAACAGCAGAATTGTCTCAAGAGTCAGAGACCAAGACGGGGGAGATGCAGGGAGAGGCTTGCAATCAAAACAGCAGACGATCTCTTGCACCTGAGTGAGCAGCAGTGTGTGTGTGTGTGTGTGTGTGTGTGTGTGTGTGTGTGTGTGTGTGTGTGTGTGTGTGTGTGTGTGTGTGTGTGTGTGTGTGTGTGTGTGTGTGTGAGCGAGAGAGAGAGCCAAAATGCTTCCTCTGATCTTAGTTCAAAGCCAGTAGGGGAAGAGACTCAAAGCATTCTGGGTCCACGGGAGAGATGGAGGGAAGGAGGTAAAAGAAGGAATGGGGGATGACGCAAAGGAAAAACAAAGCAGAGCAGAGATAGATGTAGCAAAGATTCCCCCGGATGACAAATCATTCAGAGCACAGATAGATACGTGGCTTTGAAAGAGTGATTTGGTCACTTTAAACGGGTCTCGATTTGTGTGGAATCCCCTTTCATTGCTTTAAGATGATGCTAAATTGTTGATGACGTGAAGGTCGAGATGAGAAATACGAGGACTTTGGTTAAATACTTCTCCTAGATGACAAAAAAAGATTGAAGGTGAAATGTAAAAAAAGCTTTGGTTTAATGCTGTTGGATCTAAAACTGTGAAATAAAGTTATATTTAATTTGATATCACATCGAAACGAGGGCTTCTGAATCAAACTTTGAGGTTATCTTGAAAAAGCTTTGCAGAAGAGCGTTACTCTAAGAAGAACTTGGTGCCACTGAAGGGCAGCGGGGGTAAGATAATCTGTGGTACTTGAGACAAACCTAAGATAGATAATACCGTAAGTCAAGAGATGAGACTTTCAAACCACAGCGTGTGTGTGCGTGTCTGTGTGTGTCTGTGTGATAGGGTGAAAGGAAGAGTCTGATGGTCTTAACAGTAAAACTAATAGTGGATGACTGCCTTAGCTGGAGGCTCAATTCTCTGCAAAGTTTCCAGCTGCTCTCAAAGACAGCACACACACAAAACTTTAAACACAGACAGGGACACACACACGCACACCCTCAGACACACACACGCACACTTTTTGGAAAAGTATAACAGGAAAACGAAAATTGACGGGAGTCATCTTCGTTTTCAGAGATCTCATGGGTTCATCTTAAGATAGATGGACGAGAAGGAGCGAGAGAGAGACAGGGTTCGCAAGGGAAAACAATTTGGAGAAATATACGCCTCCGTTTCTGTGCAGTTTGTAGACAGTAATGCGATGTTTTACGGCATGCTGTCTGAGTCTGTTTCCTCTCCCTTTATTTAATTTGGGCTTATAGTTTCTTCGCTATATCTTTGCTATAGTTTACTTTGAAAAGACACTCGCCATTAAATACCACGTCACTCGTGTGTGTTTATCTGTCTGTGTGTTGCTTGTCTTGGCCATAAAGTTGAAGTTGTAAAGGTTAAATGCACATTTGGCCACTAAAATATGCAGACAGTCCTTTTCTCTGTGTGCAAGTGTGTGTGCATGTTTGTGTGTGTGTGTGTCCTAACCAGTGATGGTCAAGGTTTTCCTTCGTCTGGCAGGTGGTGGGTGGCTGGACACCCATCTGTTCTTATTCCTCCCCCCTACACACACACGCACACACACACACACACGCGCGGACAGGTTAGGTCTGTTTTTGTGAGAGGAAGGTGTCACGGGTCAGCGGGACAGGCCTGGCCAGCTTTTTTCATTGGTCGACCCCTACTTCCTACTTCCTAGATGACCCAGCGCCATCTGGGGAAGTGGTTGAGAAGAAGAAGCCTCTTGAGTGGTTTTTAGCGGGGTTTCCCACAGGTTACCCCTCGGAGGCCTGTCACTCCAATGAGTCGTAGAGCCGCTGCTAATGATCAAACCAGCCTGGTCACGAACATTTTCACCCTCAGGCCACTCAACCTGTCGGTGGAATCTTAAGGAAAGTATCTATGTAGATGATATGAAAATTTACCAAGAAACATAGCAACAAATTAAAAAAGTAAACCAATATACAAAGGAGTTTAAAAAACGGATAAGAGAGAAAACAAAAAGTCTTTGAGCGAAGGAGCTGAGAAAATGAGACACTAGGAGAGGATGACAAGATAGAAATGAGGGAAACAGAAGAGGACATAAAGAGGAGAGGAGGAAGAATGGGAGAGGGAATGACTTGAAGGAAGGAAGATTAAAAAAGAGGAGGGAATGTAAGAACAAGACAGAAATGAGAGAGGAGGTGATGAAAAGATAAGAGGAAATTAAGAGGGAAAGGACATGATGCGGAGAGACAACAGAATGTATAAGGAGATAAGGTTGGGGAAAAAAGATCAGCAAGGAGAAGAGAGAAGGAGACAGGAAGCTTATTTACAAGTCACCCCTTTTGAGGTCATCAATGTCAAATTTCCCTCTTTGCTACCTTCCTTCCCACTCCCTTCTCTGCTACATTTCTCCCCCCGTCTTCTCTTTTCCTTTGCCCCCGCACCTTCTGCCTTTACACTCCTCTACCTCCTTCCTCTCCCAGTCTCTCCTGTTTATGAAGGTAAATTTATAGGTCTACCAGGAGCTGTTAGCTGGAGGTGGCCTCCGCTGCTCAAACCACAACAAGGCTTCGCCCTCCACATGGAACAGAAAGAGCATAGTGGGCATACTGGGCTATTTCCACTGTCACACATTACACACGATAGCACACTCACACCTCCCATTATCTGCTAATGAGCATCCCTCTTTTCTTCCTGCTTCCTTTCCTAAGGCCGTCCTCTCACCATCATGTTCCTCACAAGTTGTTCACGGTTTTGTTTTTTTTCTTCTTCTTCTACTTCTTCTTTTTTTTTCTAGCCTTACATTGCTCCATCTAGCATTTTTTATAGGTCTACAAGGAGCAGTTATCCAGTGGTGGGCTCCACTTTTTAACCAGCACATGTCGTACTGTTTTTCACACACTGCTGTTATAAGTCAGCTCACTCACTACATAGTTATATCATTTACGTAGTGTCTCGTCCCTGCCAGCCATTTGTCTTATTTTATGCTGTACTGAAAAAGAAGCAACAAAAAAACCCTCGCTGCTTTTTAAAAAAATATGTTGCCTCAGATTAGAACTGATCGCACATCAACAAAGTTTAAAGCTTTTAAAGAAAGAAGGGAAGCTGAGGATGAAGTTAGTACCATCTCACCTTATAGATCTTGGGAACAACACAAAAGCAGAATTATCCTCACATCCTTCAATCATGAGGGATTTTTAAAAAAGCCAAATGATCTGTTTGTCAGTAAAAAGGAAATGTAACGTTCACCACAAACCCATTTGCCTCTTTTGTAAAGTTGACGCATGTTTTGTTCTTTTCTTTGCAAAGTTAACTTTCTCTTCTTTTTTGTCTCCACCCCTTTTTCTCTGGTGACTTGTCCTGTTGTGTGTATCACCTTCGCCTTTGCCTTCTTCAATTCTTTTGCCTCAGGTAAGTTAATTTTTCCTCTTTCACACATTCAGACAAAACATAAACACATGCCTAATGTGAGTTCATGGCAGCGAGAGAAATGTGAAGTGACGGACAGGATGGGGTTAGTGTAAGGGGGTGGGGAGGATTGGGGATTCCAGACTTTAATGAAGTCACCACGAGGAACGGCCTCAACTTGTGTGGTTCGCTCTTAAAACTGCCCCGGTCCCCTCAGCAGCACAAGGTTACAGAGCATCAGTCAGCCACTGCTGAATGGCAAATTAGCTAGCCTCACACTCACCTTCTAATGATAGCTCTTACTATGCATACACACACACATACACAAATTCTTCTCACATGTGAGGCTCATGTGTTTTATCCCCAGTGTCTTAACACAAGCGCCTCAGTAATTCCAATTACTGGATCACAAACATCAGACAGCTATGACCAGTAATATGCTAATCAAACAAACAGTTTCATGATTCCTCTGCACAATTCTCCTGTCTTTAACTTTGTGACTCTTTTTGTTCCTCTCAATTATTTTGCTCACATTCTCTCTCTCTTTCTCTCTCTCACACGCACACATAAACACACACACACACGTAGTCACACACAGTGGTTGTAATTCCTTGGGGTAGTCGTGTCAGAGGTTTTTACAGATCACTTGTCATCTGGTGGGACCAAGGTGACATTTCCTCTTACGACCCTAAACGTGAAACGCACCGCGTGTCTTTGTGCGTGTGTGAGTGTCTGTGGGGGGTGTGTGCGTGTGTGTCACTCTTTAGATAATGAGGGGTCTATATGCAGGGTGGCAGCATATTAAATATGTAACAGCAGGTTGAAAATGTTGGACAGAGGTGGCTTGTCACAGTCACACACACAAATAGACACGCTTCCTCCCTTTCTTTCTCTATTTCCACCTCCCTCGGCTGTTTTGTCTTCCTTCGGGGCAGACAGACAGGTGTTTGGCTGGCTCTGCAGAGTAATTAGTCTTGCAGACATTTGACACTCAAACTTACAGACGTGTGATTTTGTGAAGAAGGAAAACTCAGTGACTACTTGTGTGTGCGCTGTTGGTCAGCAGAGTGCAGAACAAACACACACACTCTAACCCTCATTTCCACTGGCTTCTAAGGGTTTCCTTCTTAACTACAACTCTAAAAATTTGGGGGTATTTATTCTGTTAGACTTCAGATTTCCCTCAGCTATGGAGAATTTGTCCCACGGGCCCTCAGTCGGTCTTACTCGAATATCACCAGCGTGTCGGTGTTTAAACTTCTTTGGCTGAAGAGATTTTGAACTCTTAGCATGGATGAAAATGTTAATTCCCAGTGTTTTTATGCAAACCTAGCTGGACTGTTGTTAGGTTGCTAGGATGTTTTCCCAGCTATTCCACAGCTGTGGCCATGTAGTACAAACACACAGCTGCAAACACATAAACACACACACGCACTATTTGGCTGTTTGTACCATTCAATAGGGGTTTCCACCCTCTGTTATCCTCTAAAGATGCCCCTCATAAAGACCCCAATCTATCTCTCTTTTGTTTTTGTCTTTCTTTGCTTCTCTTTCTCTCTTCTTCCACCTTTCCCTCTCTCTCCATCTCTTTCCCCTGCCTCCAGCCTTTTATCACCTCTGTCTTTAGCCTCTCATTTTCTCTTTACCTCTGCCAAGATTGATTTCCTTTCTCACTATTTCAAGCAGCCTTCTGCCGTGCTCTCCAATATAGTCAGTATAGCTTACTAATATGGACACACAGCACACACATGCACACAGGCACGCGCACTTTTGAGAGTCACAGTAATGGGATTAGAAGGGTCTGCTGAAATATTGAAGAGTCCTGATGCAAATAATGAATAGGCTGGCAATGTATCTGGATAAGTGTATGAGTGTGCTTTAAGGGGGTAGTGCAAGTGCTTGGCTGCACTCTTGAGTGTGTGAGAGTGTGTGTGAGAGTGTGTGTGTTATTTTCAGAATGTAATGTATAGTGGGTTCATTATGCAGTTAGTACAGCCTGGAGGTGCAAAGAAGTTTGAAAGCTCAAGCGCACAAAGCAGCACATAGACACACAAGGTTGTAATACCTCTATTTATCACCCAGCACTCTTCTCTGCACACCCTACAGTGACGCACCACATACATCTGTCTTACATCAAGAGAATGGGAGGAATACTTTTGTGATCTGTGTGCTGTGCGTCTTCATGCATGTGAGCAAAGTATGTGAGCAAATGTGACAATGGTTGCTGTGTGTGTGTGTGTGTGTGTGTGTGTGTGTGTGTGTGTGTGTGTGTGTGTGTGTGTGTGTGTGTGTGTGTGTGTGTGTGTGTGTGTGTATCCTACCAGTGTCTAAGGTTGCTGGCTGAGTGGAGGAGAAAATTAGACCTGATATGATAGTCATGCTTCACACTGTCAGTGTGTGTCTGTGTGTGAGTGTGTGATGACGGTCACTGGAGCCAGTAGCACACAAAGACAGCAGAATATCAACAAGGTTTCATGTGAAGCAGACTGACTGTGCACAGATATAAGAAAGCAATTGAGATAGCGAGAACTGTTGAGTTTCGCTGTTTGCTGATATCCAGCCAATGCCAGCAATTTTTTTTTACCAGCATCTCTAAAGCTTGATAGTTAGCACTTCTCAGTAATCAAAAATAAAATCAATGTTTAAGTAATGAAAGATTGGTGTTGGAGTATCTTCTTGGCTAGGAGTAGTGACCTTGGCATAAGACAACTAGCAGAGACTCAAACAAGTGACTGAACCCACTCAATAAAATGAGCTACATCTTTAATAATCAATATATAAAAATTGTAGAGCAGCAGACAGTACAGTCAGGCTATCTTCCATTCAATCCGATTACATTTTCTGAGTTAGCGTTCAAGCAATAAGTAAATGCATACATACATAACCTAAGGACATTTGAAAATGCAGAAAGTCCAGTTTTTATTGAGTGCCGGTCATAATCAGATAGATTTGACAGATTCTCGTATGAACATCAAATAAACCAAAGACAAAATTCCTTGCAGGAGTTGCTATCGCATCCTTTGCCTTACCCCTAAGTTCTTACGCTTTATAGCACTGGTGTGGTTTAATAAGTCTCAGTCCCAGGCTGACTCTAAATTTACTCACTTTCAGCTTCAGGATGATGAAGCTGCAAAAGCTTTTGTCTAGTCCATTGCCATTTCTCTCTCTCTGCTTAGATTAGACTGTTGGAAGAAGCTAGAGACACAATCCAGAGCTGGTATAATGACCTGCTGGCTGTTATCAACTCACTCTTATGTTAAATGAGACAAGAGAATGGATCTGAGCAGTCAGTGGTTAGCCGAACGGCCACAACATCTAAGCAGCACAGACAACATTGTGATTGATTCTCCGGTTAGAGGATGGAGAGGCGAAGAGTGGAGGTTAGAGATAAAGGAAGAGGCACCAGGTAAATGAAAGCGGTGGAAGTGCATGAAACCACATACTTGAAGTTGCCTTCTAGTATGGAAAATAGAACACAGATCGTCGGCACGATAAACAAGACAACGTTTCGAAGCCAAGCGCAGACGTCTTTTTAAAAATCACTACTTCTGACAAAGCATATGAGCTCTGAGGTGGCCTGGCATGAAGACAGCGTATGCAGTTCATCTGGGGAGTGTTTGGAGTGTTATCAACATATGAATCCACAAAGAGAAGTGGATTATGCATCAGAGGTTTGAAACATCGCTGATGTGTTTGTTATACTTGAACGGTTTCAGTGGCATATCCCTTTAACTGTTGAGCTGATTCTGGTATGACAGTTCCGTGTCTTTAGACGAGCTTTCTTATTATTTTTGAGCAGTTTGTAGTCAGCTGCCGCTCAGTAAATGTTATCCCAGTAATTAATTCATTCAGATTCACTCGTGACCGTACCCTACTGGATAGGAGGTCATGACTGACAGGTGTCTGAGCCAATAGCATACAGGTGTAAATCCCTCCCTTAGGAATAGAGCAGTCCTAATCAAGCCCTTGTAATACACTAGTTCTCGTTAGCTCCCAGGGGCTAATTAGCATTCTAATTACTGATTGCAAATGAGAGCTACGCTGATTGTGTTCCGCCTGTGAGTGGAGAGGCTCGAGAGAGATACACAAACACACACACACGCATATGCATCTCACACACATACGCTCCGCCATACTCTTATACACACTGAGTGATCGTCGTTAAGAAGCTTATCATGCTCTTGTTCCTCTGTGCTTTTCCAGTCCCCTCTCATCTACGGTGTCTCATTACGATCATAATGCAGTACATATACACACACACAAGTCCGAACACACGCATTTACATAAACGTGGAAACACACCTACACACACCTGCAGCGATGAACATTAAAGCTGGTAATAAAGAAACAAACATAAAACATTATATACTGCCAAAGTGTTGCTGTTGTTCCTACCAATTAACAGAGCACTGATTTACTGCTCGGGGGGAGAAAACACACGCATACACGCAAACCAAAGACGCATCACACACTCACAAATACACACACATTAGTGTATATGCATGTGAAAATCGCATTTGGTAGGATGGAAGAGTATAAAGTGGACTGAAGGGGCACAGATAATGACAGACTAATACCTTATTACAGCACAGCATACAATATACCGGCGTAGGTTTGTACATTTTTGTGTGGTTTTTGAGCAACTGAGGGAGGGAGAGAGTGAGGAGGAGTCGATAAGAGCAGCCTCACCAACAGCAAATCATCATGTTATGCTGCTCAGTTAGGTGCTTTAACAAGGCATCTATGCTGCACTTCAGTCCAGTGTCTGTGTGAGAGTGTGTGAGTGCATTTGAGTGTGAATGAATGAGTGACTTTTGCGGTGTGTTTTGATTGTTGCAGACAATTGCAACACTTGTTTTTCTCCTTTTCCCGTCACCCCCTCATCCCGACTGATTTATTTCTAGAGGAACGTAACCTTACACTTTTATTCAAATTTGGCCTCCTTGCACCCTTACCTACAAGTCTTTAAGTTTAGTTTTTTTGTTTGTTTGTTTTTCAAGTCATATGATTTAATTTTTGTTATTTTTTATTTTGATTTTGACTGTTTGTGGATTTGTGATGTGGATTACAGCATTTGTGTGGCCAAGACCATGACTGCTTTACCCATTAATCAGAAGACAAACAGCATTTGTCTTTATGGTAGTTGATAAAATGTGGTACACATCAACATTTGTGGTATTTTTTCAGGATAATCTAAATTGAGTGTACATGGCTGAGGATATGCAGCTGACAGCACTATGCTGTAAATGTAAAATTTTATACAGTATAATATTTTTACTATAAGAATGGATATTGGATATGGATGATAATGGATATTTCTTTTTGAGAGTGTTTCTGTTTTAGAAAAGTTAATAGCATTATTGTTTATTATTAAAACATTTTTTATTGTAATGTTGTGATTTGATGATTATTTTCTACATATTTTGTCATCCAGTTATGCGCTGCTGCAAAAATACCATTTCATATGAATCATTTAAAAGCTAATGAACCACACACACACACACACACACACACACACACACACACACACACACACACACACACACACAGTTACCTGGGGTATTGTCTCGACTTAGATTGTTCTGACCATATTCTGTGCAAAATTGGTGGAAAAGAAGCAACAGTGAAATTGGAGACTCTCGCTCACTCTCTCTGCCAGTGTGTGTGATGTGATTGATGCTCGGCAACCGGTGTTTACTCTTGTTGGCCAATTGAAAACCCAGCGTGGCAGGCTGGGAAAGCACAATGGGGAGAGGAGCTAAAGTGGCGGTGTGAGGTGCCGAACACTGACACCGAGACAAATAGATAGAAAGCTGTTAGAGTGGAGGGGACATGGTGGGTGGGAGGGAGGGAGGACAAGGCACAGACTCCACTGAAAGGGAACATTAGATTTGATTTCAGCAACAGAGAGGAGTATAAAAAGAGAAAAGGAAGAAGGGAAGGAGAAGAAATGATAAAGGAAAGGCAAGAAGAAACGGAAGATATGCCAATGAAAGCTAGTGAACAATAGCTAATAAAGATACCCAAGACACGCAAAGGCATAATTTGAGTGATTGATGGACAAAGGCAGATGGTTTAAGTAACAGAGAGATGGCACATTAACGAGTGTGAGAAAGAGAGAGGCAGACTGAGAGAGAGAGAGAGAGAGAGAGAGAGAGAGATGGAGGAAGAAGGAGAGTGAAGAGAATGGGAGGGATGGAGGAATGGGGATAGTGGACATCACTGTCAGCAGGCCTTTAAATGAAAGGCGACAGTGTGTGTTGGGGAGAAGATTGGAAGGCATTAAGGCCTGGCATGTCCTGTGACACTCTGAGAGGCAGAGAGACCCAGAGCGCGAAAAGGGAGAGATGGGCCAATTGAATTCTTCTACCAAGTGCCCACTTGTCTATGTTAAATCTCTCATTGCATGAGTGTGTGCATGCATTCCTGTAGTGTGTGTGTGTGTGATCCCGAAAGGTGAAGTGATTTAGTGAGAACAGAGGCGAAGGAGGCTCTATAACAGCCATGCTGCCCTCGCCTTTGTTCACGACCAAAGCCATGAGCCTAGCTTATCGGCTGCACAGATTACTGATGTATCAATGGTACCTCCTGTATGTGTGTGCGTCGGGTCTGTGTGTGTGTATAAATGAGAAGGGGACAAAACAAGAGATCAAAATACGAACGTTAGACCAAGGACGTCTAGAGAGTGTAAAGCATCAATACTTTGTAAATTTTGACGACTTCCAATAGATTTATGACACAATCCTTTATCTTTTTGTGGGTGAGGGAACATAAAAGACCCTGAAAAATCAGAGAAAACAAAAGGTTTGTTGTCCTTCAACGTTGCCTGTAATAATGAAGTTTTTTGTACAGTAGGGGCACACTTGCTGTTCTCCCTATGCATTGATTTGAGAGAGCAACTCTGGAAGTCCTTTCACCAGTGAGGTCTATAATGTTTAATGAGGTCAAAACAACATACTGATGGAAAAACCGCTGAAACGAACACCCCTGCTTCTTTCTTTTCTCCACTTCTTTTTTTTTTTTTTTGCGTAAAAGATTTCTCACAATTTCTTTTTTTCCTTCCCCGTGCGCAGACCTGTCTATCGAGGAATATAGACAACTATTTGACACATATAATCAAGCCATCAACATGTACACATTACCCAAGACCAGCCCTCCTTAAAGCACTCAGCTCTGACGGGCTTGGAGATGCTTATTTCCTTGTTTGACCACAATGAAACCACCTTTAAATGTGTGTATGGGATGGGGGAGTTGCATGACAAAGAGAGAGAGAGAGCGAGAGAGAAAGGGGGGAAGATTAGGAGGGAAAGGGGGCTGTTTCAGAGTGTGTGTTTCTTAATAGAAGGTGGTTAGAGGTTTCACCCTGCACCCATTTTAATGTGCTCCACAATTACAGCTGTCATAGCTTGAAGATAATGTCTCAGGCTGTTTTTTTTCTCTTTTTACACACACACACACACACACACACACACACACACACACACACACACACACACACACCAAAGCGGTTAAAATATGGCAGACAAGGAGCAGGCTCTTGCTCATAAAAAAAAAAAAAAAAAAATCTCAACAACCCCTATGTTCCATGTGTGTGTGTATGCACTAAAGATGCAACATGGCTGTGTGGTCCATGCCTCTTGCGTATGAATTATCACAGTGTGACATTGTGCAGATACGAGCCCACAAACATATGTGTGTTTGCGCGTGCTTTTGTGCGACAATATTTGCTTTGTTGAACGAGCCCCTTGGTGAGAGTCAGGGTGTGGGTAGCATTCCGCACGTAGCAGCAGAGCTTTTCTAGTCACATTAAAACACTGGCTCACACTTTAAGAGCTGCTCTAAAGCCTCTTTTACATCAACAGCAGGTACACAGGAAGAAAATATGAAAGGCTTGCATGCATCATAATTCAAAGAATGTAAAGAATACTGATCATAGTTATGCTCTGACTTTGCAACAACTGAAAGATTTGAGTCAAAGTTAAGCAAGAGTCATAACATTCAGGAAGTTAAATTCAGACCTCACTGATAGATTATTATGTCACAAAACAGCTGAAAGACTGAAATCAATCTATATAAATATATATAGGTATTAAAATGTAAGGTCACTGTGTACTTCATGGACTCACAAAAATAAGTTCTGTTGTTGTTAGGCAAGAACAGTCAATAAAGGTGACTTAAGATAATTGCATGCATCAGTCGTGTCATTATATACTCTGCAAATACACTGTCAAAGGTATTTGTAGGGTTTGAAATTAAAATGCCTTGCGCAGTAGTCTACATGGACAGTGGTTAACAAGCCGCTCTCAACTTGGAAACAGCAGTTAAAAACAGACTTATTATAAGGTCTTTTTAAAAAATCTGCTCTGGAGCTTTTAATGGTGTATAACGCACAGAGTTTGGTTGTGTCAGCATTGAACCAAATTACTTTTCAAGCAATTCCACTGTTGCAGGCAATTGTCCAAAGCGGCCATAAAATCACGAAGGGTTTGTTAAAGTCTCCGTCTTTTGGTGTGAGGTGGTCGTAAAACTTTAGTCAGAGCTGTCTTAAGTCAGTCTTTTTCTCACATTAATGTTCAAATAAAATCAAACATGATTAAAATGATTATATGCTCTTTTGTCTTTGGCCCGTGAAAACTGCAAAGTTCAATCGCATGATTGCTGGCAACACCTACGCGCTCTGTCCACTCTCCCAGCCAGCATGGTCTCCATATTCTGTAGATCTTTTTTTCTCTTTTGGGCCTTTATTTTTTTGCAGAACAAACCGTTCGACACACAAAGCTTTCATTTTGTAGTTTAACAGTTCTTATTCTCGTAAATTTCCATCTACAACACGGGGGCAGGGATAGCTCAGTAGGTAGAGTGGTGGCCCTATGATCGGAAGGTCGGGGGTTCAACTCTACTGAACGGCTACCCTGAGGTACCCCTGAGCAAGGTACCGTCCCTACACACTGCTCCCCGGGCGCTGCATTGGTGGCTGCCCACTGGGTGAATGGGTTAAATGCAGAGGAACTATTTCCCTATGGGGACTAACACATACACATTATTATACATTATTATTATTATGTCCTTTGCAATACCTTGACTATAAATAAAAAGTCTGACTAAGACACATCGTCTTCATACATGTGAGAGGATTTCAGACTTCAGTCTTTAATAAGACTTCTTCTAGTATATGGTAGGCATTACTGTAGTTGCCAGGGAACTGTCAGTGTTCAGATTTCAATTATTGTCTGAGCTGTTAACTTCTTATGAACTACATTGAAATTCAATATCATAAAATACTCTAGCTCTGAGATTTATAGCATGTTAAAAAAAAAAAGAACAAAATCTTTGACAATTGTGACACTGAGTATCTGTGTGGGTCTGTTGACCTTTTTTTTCTTTTTCTTTCTGTCTTCCTTCCTTCCTTCCTTTCTGGCTTCCTTCCTCCCTTTCGCTGCTTCTTCACAAGCTTGAGATGAATATGACTGCTAAATGGTGTGTTGTATTGACTTCACCCCTTCGATATCTGACCTTGCTGTCATAAGCAAGGTAACCCCAGGCTTTGAGTGCTTTTGGTATCTCCTCTCTCTCTTGCTTTCTTTCTTTCTGCCTCTGCCTCAGTCTGCCTCTCTTTACTCCATCTTTGAGTGCTCCATAGATTGGTAACATGACCTCTAATTCTCCAAAGACGAATATGTGCGCGTGGATAAAAGTGAGAAAGAAGAAAGGAAGAAAAAAATGTCTGAAGAAGAATCGACTGTGGTGTTTTAATGTCATCCATTTAAGGCAGTGACAGGAGATTACACCACATGGTGCACGCACACAAACACACACATGCAGAAGCACTCATACACACATTTGGCTTTGGGGTGTGTGAAATCAAATCTCTCCAAATCTCTATTCTGGCGTCACGGAGGTGAAGATGCAAACACAGATGATCACTGCTCGAGCACATACACTCGCGCACATTACATGCATGCACGCTTACACAGATGCAAACACGTGCATTTGACATACACACACATGCAGATGCACACACAGAGGGGTAACCCTGGTAGATTTATCAGTGGAGGTCTGCAGCACAGTGGCTGCCTTTCTCATTTCATAGGCCACCGGGGCAGAACAGGCATGGGCTTGTTCAAATCCAACCCAGCAAGACCACCTCATACATACACACACACAGAGACATGCACGCACGCTCGCAGGCGCAGACACACTCGCAGATGTGTATGCGCTTTCTCTTTAGCGGCTTAACAGATGCCAACCAGAGTCGGTGGAGAGGAAAGGAGGGAGGGATAGAAAAGGCGAGACTGAGACAAGCTGGTGGAGGAAGGAAGGTAAAAAAAAGAGAGATATTGAGTAGTTCTGAAGAGACAAAGAGAGGATGATGATCGACACTAACCAAAAGATGCAGAGAGAGAGAGAGAGAGTCATGCAGGTTCCTCAGCACAAATACAGAGATATCATGTACATGGACAGCTGGATGAGTGGTTTCTTCTGCCATTGTTGAAGCACGCACACACACACAGACACAAATGCGAGCAAACATGGGAAATAGAGGGAAGGACAACTGCACTGTGTCTGAGAGCTTGTGTGTGTACGTCCTATGTGTGTTTGCACATTCTCAATGGAGAAAATCTGTGTTTTCAGAGTGCAGTGCTGTAAGACCAAAATTTAATTGGATTCTTTGGAAATGATGCAGGCTTATTGGTGTAATGGTTTGCTCATGGTGCGGTTGGAGTGAGCCCCTGTAACAATACCTAGTGCCTCGTTAGCTTGGCAAGTGACACACACACACACACACACACACACACACACACACACACACACACACACACACACACACACACACACACACACAAACATATGCTAAAGAGAGTGTGTAACAAGCAAGCAAGTCCATGGGTGGGTTTGAAGCTTTGATGAAGGGACCCTGTAAGTTGAAAATGGCTACTGTCTGCAACGAGAGCTCGGTGGGAGGACAAATGAGGACGCCATAGAAGCACACGTGTGTGTACACAACATACACATTGTATCATTTAAAGCATGTGACGCTTCCTCAGATCAGATATTTTACATTTTACAAATGGTTTGTAATAAGTTAAAATGCTCGGTTAAATAAAGTACAGTCATGCCTTTTAGCAAACACTACTAAAGTCCCACAAAGAATGTAGCCTTTGGATGATCGTCTGTCTTCGTTTCCATGGTATCACAACTGACTGGGCTTCTGGAAATGACGAAAGGCCCGACTTGCTTGTTTGTCTCTCTCACTCTCTTTCCACCTTTTCCCTTCGCTCTGTTCTCGTCATAGAAAGATCAAAGCGTTTTGTCTTACACACTGCGATTTCAGATGAGCGGTGACACCTTGCCTGGCACGCATTCTTCTTCACTCAACCTCGGTGGCTCTAAAAAAAAAAGAAGAAAAAAAAGCAGGCCAATGTAAGCCCTACAAGAAGGTATGAGAGGACAGAAGGTTAAGGTGTTCTTTGATCTGACCAGTTTCCGCTGAGGAAAAATAAAGAGGCAGCCAGGGAAAAATATACAAGGCCCCGGGTGGAGCCTGAGCTTCACCCGGGGGAGGCGACCCAGCGGATGAGCTCTGTGTTAGGCTTGAGCGCTGCCTGGCGGGCCCAGCTCTGCTTGTGTTATTCTAACATGGTTAGCACATGGGCTAAACTCCCCAGTCATTTATTTAACACAGTGACTCCCCGCAATGCTCCCAGATGCCACAAGGCTAAAGGGAGCTACAAACACCTCATGTGAGGCCAACTCTACAGGGCAGCTCCTTTTTTCTCATAACTGCTTGTAGGTTCTTCCAGCGGGAGGATAAAGGCGCATGGCTGTGCAATTAGTGCACTCCTCTGAGTCCTCTACTGCAGTACTGTGACCTGATTAACATTTTAGAGGTCCAACTGCAAAAATTGTCGGAGCCTCAGAATCATCTACAAAGCCTGTGAGGCCAGTGCCTCAAGCCTGCATTGTTTCTAAAGGCCTCTTGTTTGCAAAAAGAAGTTCGATTGTATAGAAAAGCATGAGAAAATGACCTCACTGATGACTTAAATTATGACTGCAGTAAACACTCTCTGGAGAAGGTTATGGTCTAAGTTGCTAGCTTCAAGTCAAGTTCTGAAATCTATGGAATTTAACAAGTCCATCACATATGAACATACAGTGTCCTCTTTTCTCAGTTATATTCGTTCTTCCTTTCCTTCTTTCAGATAGCCAAAATTCAAAATGTCAGGGAGTTTATAAACCACTCTGGGCAGGACTGAAAGGCCCAATAATTAGTGAATAACATAGTGAATCTGGAAGCCTTGTCCACTTTTTTTGTCTGTTGAATTAATGTCTGTTTGTTCTGCAGCATGAGCTACTAAAATAATGATTCAGCCAACAGTGCAAAATCCAAATATATTCTCTTTTTTTTTTTTTTTAGAAAACAAAGAATTGCAGCCAGTCTTCATTCATAAGAAGATGAGGATGTTTGTTTATTTTTTGAGAATAAATAACTGTTTCAGCCAATCAAGTAAAGCCAAAAAGAAACACAGCAAATGAGTGCTTTATATCATACTTGATTAATGCTTTCTTGCACATGCAGTCATTCACACACACACACACACACACACACACACACACACACACACACACACACACACACACACACACACACACATACCAATACACAGGAACAAAAACAGTCATTGGATCGGATGCCAGTTGGACGCTCACAGTTTTAGCCTTGTGATATTTGGCAACCTTGTTCCACAAAGAGACAGTACACACAGTCCCCTGTGGGCAGCTTGCTATACCACAGAGTGTATTTGTGTGTATGAGCGTGTGTAAGTGTGTGTTTACCTAGCGAGCACCAGCAGCTGTGTCAGTAATAGCTCTCTAAGCTGCGGGCTAATGGCAGAACTCAGAGAACGGGACTCTAACATGGATAGATGTTTAACCCCGTTTAGCCCTGATCTGGAGACCACTGGGCAAACACAATGCACACACACACACACACACACACACACACACACACACACACACACACACACACACACGCCCAGTTTTAGCCCTTACTTCTTTTTTGCTGGCTTTAGTGATGTGTGCATAAAGGAGACACAGAGGGAGAGACATATAGAAGTAAATGGGGGGTACAACATCTTTCACCCTATATATCAATCCTGCCTCTTCTCCCTGCTCCCGTGGCAACAAGACCCCACACACAACAACCAAACCCCAAATCATCAGCCCTCCCACCACCACATCCACACACACATTCACACAAGAGCAAACACACACTGTCCTTTGGAGAGCAGGAGGGGGCAGGTGGTCACATTGGTAGAGTATTGGGGGTTGTTAGCGTTTAGGGTTTGTGGTTCTGTGTGTGTGTGTGTGTGTGTCTGCATCACAGCTTGGTCATTGCTCAGCCAGCAGTCTATTGTCCAGTCCCATGAAGTGACTGTGAGGTCTAATTAGCAAGTTAACAAGTTAAGAGGTGGAGTCTGTCAAATGCTTGGCTCTTTCACCCTGAGGGTCAGCCAACCTCAGCTGAGCATGTATATGTACATGTATACGTTTGCATATATGTATGTGTGTATCTTGGACAGCATGTTCTAGAGACTGTCATCAGCTCTAGAATAACTTTTTACTGAGAAGCCAGTAGTGTAATAATCAGTGTGATGACATGTTGGATCTATCTGGGCATCTTTACCAGCTTTGCTGAGACTCATTTATACCTAAAAAAAAAAAAAAAAAGAGCAAAGTTTAAATTCCCATCTCCATCCTAAACTCCCTCCCTACATTCACTTGATTTTTTTATTTGCAGCCTAGATGCCCACAGTTTAATGTACTGCATTACACTGTGCTGAAAACAGTGTAATAAAGGTAATTATCACAGTGTAAGCTTTTAAACTATTATTTTCTTTAATGCATTCTCTTCTAACCACTCTCTGCACTATATCACACCTGTACCATACTTTCCATCCATTCCACATGAATAGGTGATCCATCTTTTCCCTCTTCTCTTCATCGTGCTCTCTCTTTCTCTATCTTATGCACTCTCTGTCTTTCTCCCTGTTAATCTGTCTGTCTCTATATCACTCCCTCAATGAACTGAAGCTCTCTACCTCCCACAAAGGCAGCACCATATTTCTCTTCTTAAACGTTGGAGGCACTGCACATTGTCTGCTGTTCTGTGGGACTTGCCTACAATAGGATTGGATGGCTCTGTGTGTGTGTGTGTGTTTGAGTATATGTGTGCATGGGGTCCCCCCAACCTCCCTTTAAGAAGACAAAGACCCCAATTTGTCACCTCATGTCCAGCTGTTGACCGGGTTGGTTCAGTTTGTATGGATGTGTGTGTTCATATGTGCAAGTGTGTATGTGTGAAAATGGGTTGAAGAAAAACGGGGAGTAGGCGGGGGGAGGAGGGGACTCTTTCTGCCCCAGTACAGCCTTTGAGGGGGGGTAGAAGGTTAGTAAGTAAAAAGAGGGTAAAAGACTTTCTGCCCCTTTTCTGTGGGAATGTTTGTGTAAGAGGACAAAGCAGAGGGCACTCTGTGTGGCTGTGTGTGGGAGAGAGAAAGTGTTTCGGGGGGAGTGGAGGACTGAACGGCTCTCAGGAGTGGGAGGAGTTTAGGCATACAAAACACCCCCAGCCTTCTGCATCTTCTTAATTTATCCCACCTTTTATTTTAAAAAATGCCAGGACTTCTGTCCTTACACAGGAGTGTGAGATTTTCTGTGTGTTGTGCACTTCTGTCTAGGTGTATTATATTTACTTTTCCAGATTTCTTTTGTACAATATAGAGTGAATTTAATCTGAAAATGCACTGATCAGAGTGTCCTTGGTTTTGATTGTCTAACTAATTTGGATAAAGTGTTGTTTGTGTTTTGAGCGATGCCTCCTGTTCAACTGTGCCACATCCAATTTCCTTAAACACATAACGTGTAATAACTTCAAAGTTTCTTAAGCTCAAAGATTTAACACATGAGAGAACAATCAACTTAAGTTACTTTGAAATTTTTCATATATATGAGCTTGCTAATTAAACAGTTTTGAAAGGAACAGATTGCATTGATTGATACTGAACTCCGAGTTGCTCCAGATGCATTCATCAGAGCGTGAATATCAGATACAAAGCACTTAGATGCAGAAATAATTGTTTGTATGAATGTGCGCGAATGGGCGAATTAGGCATGTTGTATAAAGCACTTTGAGTACTCAAGTAGAAAAACACTATATAAGAACCAGTCCATTTACCAATAAGGGTACTATTACTAATTATGAACCGTCTGTCAATCTAGCAAGATGACCACAGGCTCAGCTTTAGTGAAAAATAACAGATATTCTTCTTAATGAACCAAACTCATTCCACTTTTACAGCTTCTGTATTTTGTATCATATCCATTCTACCAAAATAGATTGAGGCAGGTTATTTAAGCAAATTAACAGCCTTCAGTTATTCAGTACATGACAGTCCCTTTTGCTGCTTGCATATCCCATTATGCCCCAGGTCTTCCTACACCTTAGCGCCATGCTGCCTGAGGCCCTCTTCGTCCCCTGGCTGGGCCCTCTCATGTTGTGACTCCCGACAACTTCTCCAATTTGCTCTGCTGTGTGAAGGGGCAGGGAACACATTGATATCTTCCCACCTACACACACACTCAGGAGCAATCTTCTCCCTGCACGTGCACAGACACATGCACAAGCATGCACACACAGCAAAGTCATCAATATCCTTACATTTATAAATGATCTGGCCCCGGGATAGAGTTTCAAACCTGTGGGGCCCTTCTGCCCCCTGCTTGTGACACACACACACACACACACACACACACACACACACACACACACACACACACACACACACACACTCAAAGAGTCACACTCTTCATTTGTCATTGATTGCCTTCTCAGATTTAACACAGCTCCATCCGTTGTTTGAGCAGCAGTGGGGACCTCTGTCTCTGCCCATGTTCATCCCTGTGTGTGTGTGTGTGTGTGTGTGTGTGTGTAGCACAAGATTACCCCATATGGAAAAGATATATATAAATCTTATAAAGTTTGTATCTGTCTTTTGTGAAAAGCATACAAGAGTGAAAACAGATATAAGATCCCCTGAAAAATTATATAAATGAAACTTGTTTTGGATACTTACTAAAACAATATATGAAAGTAATGAGAAAGTGGCCACTTTCATGTGTAAATCATATAAGCCTTATATGATTCACTATACGGCCCTGCAACAGACTGGCGACCTGTCCAGGGTGTACCCTGCCTCTCGCCCTATGACAGCTGGGATAGGCTCCAGCGCCCCCCGCGACCCTGAAAAGGATAAGCGGAAGCGAATGGATGGATGGATGGATGATTCACTATACGAAGCAAGCCAAATCTGATACAAGTCTTTTATAAGTTTTTTCTATTTCTTTTCCATATGGGACCTCTCATGTTAGCCGCTTTGTCACGTGATTAACAGCATGAAAAAAATGAACGGAAAACAAGCAAAAGAGAGAGAGATAGTGGTTGGTGTATCTGTTTCAGTTTGTATGAGCCATCCACTGACTGATGTCAAACTTTCTATTTATAGTTTCAGATCATGTAGACACATAGATGTATTCTATGTTAGACTCTTAGTCCAATTCTCAGAGGGTTAAACTTTGCTTTCAAAGTTTTGCTTACTAACAGCAAAATACGTTTGGTTTTAAAATAAATTGTCACTGTCTTTAAATATTTAGCCATTGAAAATGTGATGTTACTGAATAAAATACTTTTTGGTGATCAAAATAAATACTTAGCATGCAGAATGCAAACTTACTGTAGATTACTGTAAATTATTACGCTGTAGACATTTTTTATATTCATAGATTATCAGTAAAGCAGGAATGCTAAAGTAAAGCTCTAAAATATAATGTAAAAGACATCAAAATGTAAATGTACTTGTGCTCACTGATACTCAAGAATAATGTCTAAAAGAATGCGTGCACTCAGTGCAGCCCACTCACAGTGAGATGAAGGGTGGAGGGGGTCTTGATATTTTTAACAGTAATTTGGATGTACTTATTGATTTCAACATGTTTTGCTTTTTTCATCAAACAGCAGTTTACCTCACTGAAATCACCAAATGTAACAAAACTGTTAACCATAAAATCCCTGCAAGCCTTTTTAAAATAAAGCCACATAGTGTTTGCCATTACCAGCCCATCTATACGCACTCGCTCTGCCTCCTCACACTCCGGTGTGCTGCGGCTCACTGTAGATTCCTTAAAACCCGATCCTGTCTAAATTTGCAGGCCTTTCCTCATTGATTTCCCCGGGTGAAAATAAGAGGATAGGAAAGCATGTTAGACGTCTCCGGAATCAGAGCCAATCCATTAGGAACGATCAATACACTGGCAGAGGAGAGAGAGGGGGAGAGAGAGAGAGAGAGAGGCGGAGAGAGGAAGACGTGAGTGTTGACAAAACCAAATAAATATAGACGCGCAAAGAGAGGAGAAATCAGATTAGTGTTGAGAGAATCTAAGCACAACACTTTTAACCCCTAACCTAACAATCTGTGTTTACACCACAGTAAGGAAAGAGGGGAGGCGGGAGGGAGGGAGACAGAGAAAGAGGAGCGCCGGGGAGGAGGGAGCTTGTGGTCGCGTGGACAGTACGTCTGTTCCCAACTTGAATTTAACAAGGCTTTTTTCTGTGTTGCTGGGTGGCATTAAAACTGTACACACATGCACACACACACACACACACACACACACACACACACACACACACACACACACACACACACACACACACACAGAGTCAGACAGAAAATGCACATAACTGTTGACATGCGTGCTATTCACATAATTACTGTGGTGGGGAATAATGTGACTTAGGATTTACGGTCATCTTGCGGTGCCATGAAGTAAGTCTTTTCATATAAAGATCATTACATGGTTTCAGAGAGGCTGAATGTGGGAATATAGGCCATATGTTGCTTAGTAATGATTCTAATATTGTCTCTCTTTCTCTGTTTTTTCCATGTGCCTTGTTCTCCCTCTGTTTGGCTTCTCCTCACAGGTAAGTCCCCCCACCCACCCACCACCTTTTGTTTTTTCACCAGTCCACAGAATTAAACAAAAACATCACATTGCACCCAAGCTTAAAGCTGGGCTCCAATCTTGATTTGTAATGTGCACATACTCAAAAGCGGAGCATGCAGAATGATTCTGACACCCTCTAAATGAACACATAGTCCTCACATATTTATCCCCTTAAAGTAAATTGAACACATGGACATTACATACAATGGCAGAATGTGGAGAAACTGATTTTTTTGGATTGCACCTATAAAGTCTATATGGTACACAGTGTGTCATGAGCGCACCCCACCCTCAAGGTTTCACCCCTTACACACACATCATCATGGCTGTAATCAGTATCAGTGATATCTTGGCATTTGCTAAACTGAACATACGGTCTTTGCATACAGCAACGTTGTATTAATGATGCCAGTGCAAGTGCAGAAATGGAGTGTGTGTGACTGAGGGACACAAAAAGGTACGCAGACAGTCCCTTTTTTTAATACTTCATTTTGAGGTCACAGAAACACACACACACAAACACACACACACACACATGTGCGCGTGCATGCTCGGCTGCTACCCAGATGGAGGCACAACCTGGCAGAAAATAGCTGCCACTGATTAAATATTTAGCCATCATTGAAGTGTCACGTTTTTGGGTGTTTGCTCTGCTGCCGAAGCAGTGATGCTTTCCCCAAAGAGGAGTGATTTGGAAAAATTTGTACTGCCAATAACAGTAATGCACACAAGCCAAAAGATTGTTAGAATTAGATGATATCTTACGACTTTATGAAATTTCTTTTGTTTTTTTGTATTTTTGTCAGTCATTCCTAGTTATATTATGCTTGTACTTTTCAAGATTTACCTTTCACCTTTGCTTGATTCACATTTCAAATTCTTCCTCTCTTCCTCATAAATCCAGTGTTGAGGTTGTTACTGAAAAAAATAAATAAATAATGTATTACACGTTACTTGCTTACTTTTCATAAAAGTAATGCTGTACGTTACTCAGTTGCTCACTGGAGAAAGTAATTTGTTACACTACTTGTTACATTATTAGTCTGTAAATGGACTTGAAATGCACATAATGTTATATAATTATCAGTTACATAGACCAGATAGTCCCCAAGACCAACACAAATTCCCATCCCATTGAGGACACACATACAATCTTTTTTTGATTTGTATGTATGAGCACAAAGCAACACTGAAAACAAGCCCCAGATCAAAAATAAAGACATGGTCGCAGAGATTCTACTATAGAAACATCCACAGGTGGAAATAGAGGCTACACTTCTCCGCTGGAAGCCTGACTGCTTATCACTGCCTTTGTTGCCTTTGTAAGTTAAGGGTCCAGCTGCTGGGCTAGGGTTGCCATACACTCAGCTTTTGCATCACTCTGGGTGCTTGGCTAGCTTTGTGTTAACATGCTGTCTGTGCAGATGCTTGCCAAGACCAAAAGTTGTGTTAGCAGCAGTTGTTCCTGTCCTGGACACAGTTTGTGTTTCACCATCGTACTCTAGTCCTTTAATGCAAAAGTGTCCACATCTCCACTCCTGAAAAAGCAGAAGTCCACGCCACTTTTTTCCTCCTTGCACACAAACTGAAATTAAAAGAAAAAAAGATTTGTTTGATGTTTTTTTTTCGTTATACCCAGCACTGTATATATCTTATACTGGACCTTGGTGCAGCCACCCCAGCTCCCATGTCCAAAAGGTTTGAACATAGTAGGGACATCCCCAATCTTTAAGAGCGTATAGAGACAAAGGTTAAAAATAAGAGTTTAAAAAAGAAAAAGCTACAATCTTCCATTTGTTTTATGAGTTTTATAATTACAAAGAGTTACTATAATGCTCTTTTTATCTATATTTTCTTTGGCAAAGAAGAAATAAATGCCTCCATTGGAGGACATCGTTGACATGTCCTCCACTTATGTAGCCAAATACACTCACACCCACACACACTAATGTACACATATTCGAGCAGACAGACATGAACCCTTCTCTGTTTGACACACAGACACTGTCATTGTGGGGTAATCATTGGCCATTAGGATACATGGAGAAAGACAACAAAGCAAAGTGTCTTCATAGCCGAACTGGTTATTTTCTTTCGCTCAATAACCATAAAGGAAAGGATGGTATTCAGAGAGCAGGCACTGTTAAGGTCATATATGTAGTTAACATCCACTTGAGCTTCCGATGAAATTATGTTATGGCTTTGTTATCCTGTTATGGTAAAGAGGAGGATGGATTCAGAGAATCAGAGACATTCACAGAGAAAGTCTAGACAGAGAGACAGAAATGATACTCTTATTCCTCTCAGTGTTTTCCCTTGCCAGCAAGCGAGTCACAAACACCAACTGCCAGCTTGTGTTTGAATTGAAGTCCAAGTGCAATGAGGCATCTAATACAACTTAATAGGATATTCTGTATACGAACCATCTTTTGGAGCATATGGCTTAAAAAAAAGTCAGATTGAATACAAGACAATGTTTGAATACAAATCTATAGGTAACGACATCAGTATTTCACGTTGAAAACGGGAACCATCTATCAAAGTCAGGGTTGAGGAGAACGCCTCTTCACTCTTCAATATAAGTCTTTGATGGGAACAACATGGTAATGCATAACGATCGCTTGAATGTGATTATCTGCCGGAGGGGGTGGCCATCTATTTTCAGACTGTAGAGGGTTTGAGTGTTTTTAACAAAGTCAACCCAGACACTGGCACAAACCTCTACTGTTTGAGAAAGGGTCATTTTTATCCTCAGTATCAGCACCAGCATAGGCACATATGCTGAAAGCAACAGATGCTGGTTTTCAGCTAGTCACTCCCCTGGAAAGTGTGGCCATTCAGTTGTGCTGAAATACTCAGTGTTTGTTAGTTATGTGAATACAGTGGAACCCCGAGTTATGAAATTAATTTGTTCCAGAGCACCTTTTTCCATCGCCTTTTGAGTGAGGCGATGCTGGCTGAAGACGAAGTTCTTGGTGGAGGAGGAGTTGGCGGAGGATGAAGAAAGCATACGTATGCATTAGGGGTGCAATGATCCACAAAATTCACGGTTCGGTTCGGTTCAATACTTTGGTGTCACGGTTCGATATTTTTTCGATACAAAAAAATGTTCATGCTTTTTTAATTTGTCATTTATTAAAATTATAAATATATATTTTAACTCAAACGTACAGTTTTTAAATTTAATGTTGCTGAAACAACAAAGGGATAAAATAATAAATCTATCTGATCGAGAAATCACTCATCTTTGGAAAAGAGAGTTTATTACAGAGAAATGGCTCTTTCCAAAATAAAAGCTATACCATACGCTTCTTCTGGGCTATATTCTCAGCAGCATATTAAACATATCAGGTCCCCATAAGGAGAATCACGTGCTAACAGCTGTCTAAATGACTCAGGTAAAGTTTATAGCATGCGTGCTTGTTGTTTTTGTCTGCTTCCACTTGTCTTTGCACTAGGATGATGTCGGAGTAAATGTGCAGTCATATTCATTGTGTTCCCACTAGTGCTGTCAGCGTTAATCTGAAATGAGATGAAATCTCCGTTAACGAGCTACCGCGGATCGCCCCGTGCGTGGGGCTGGGCGGCGGCAACACGTTAACGAGCAAACTACGCTAACACACTAGTTCCCACCAGTGTTGCCAACTCCACAGTAAGGAAAATCGCTATTGGCTGTCCTAAAAGTCGCTAGAAGTCGCTAAATGACGTCATCGCCTAATTTGCACAATTGGTCATGCTAATGTAATTGTAACCTACGCTGTTGGAGAGAGAAATAACATCATGGAAGAGAGATAAAGTCAGTAAAAAACGTCTTAAAAACGTATAAATCCATTTATAATTTATATCTTTTAGCAATTATTGTTTTTTAATGTCACAATTCCAACCCTGCTCCTTTATCCGGGCTTGGACCAGCAAAAGTGACCCGAAATAGGCACTCTGGTGGAGTTACTTTGTGTGTGTGTTTATAAGTATTTTAAAACCTTGTGGTCCACAAAACAACATAACAGTAAAAGAACTGACTGCGTTACAGTCAGTGCGGGAGCAGCGGCTTCGTTCATGCGCGATTCATTTGCAGTTTGGACGCATAGGTTTGAACGTCTCCTGCCCTGATAGCAGCTGGGGGAGGACTATCCTCCGCCTGTGAGCGCTTTGGCATGGGCGAGGTGCCCATGGCAGCACCCGCTGCTTATTGAGAGTAAGAGTGATATGCGTTTTCACGTCAAAAAGTCATAAATAAGGCTCCAATAACACCAGAAGAAGTCGCCAGATTTGTCGCTAGTCGCTTTTTAGAAAACAAAGTCACTAAGGGGTCTGAAAACTCGCTAAATATAGCAACAAAGTCGCTAAGTTGGCAACACTGCTTCCCACCATGTAATTGAGCATTGCGTGGCACATCCAACATAGTTTTACTTTTGTCCATGACACGCTTACCTTCAGGGTCATACTTCACATGAAGACCAAAATAGTTCCAAACGCCAGATGTGAATGAGGGTAGGGGAGGTTCAATTTGCCATGTTGCAAGGAGCTTAGCTTCTGTCTTGCTAGCTCGACAGTGCAGCCTAGGCGGAGTAGTCGAACGCAGATCCACTGAGCTCTCAACACAGACAGCATCGTCAAAAGAAAAGTTGATAAAATAAATTAAAATTTTGTATTGTTCGATACATATCCGCACCGAACTGAAAGCACTGTATCAAACGGTTCAATATCGATACGAGTATCGTTGCACCCCTAGTATGCATGCATACATACGTACGTGTACATGTACATAACATTATGGAATTTAATTTAAATTTTTAAAATTTTCTATTCTATCTATTTCGTTACACTGGCATTTTGCCGTACCACGGGCAGAAATATTGCCGTTAAGTGCCTTCGTAACTTTAATTTTTCGTTAAATGGGGTCTTCGTAAGCCGGGGTTCCACTGTATAAATGTGAATGTTGCAAACATCTAGTGTGTGAGATTTGTTCTAGATGCATACTTTATGTCTACAGGTGGGTGTGTGGGAGGGGGGGTGTAATTTATCCGCCTATCATATGATTGAAAATAAAGCCTTGAGATAACTTCTGTAAACAAGTGCTTTAATATAAAGGTAGTTATATAGTTATTTTACTTATGCCAAAAAATTTGATCCCAGTCTCATGTCTGTGAATTAGCATAAAGCTAACCATAAGTTTTTAGCGTAGCTTAGCATAGAGCATGGGAAACTGCTTATTAATTTATTTATTTTATTATCAGAAAATTTTAAGCTTTTAGATTAGACATTATCAGGACAGTGCGTGGATGTCACTAGAACTGATATTAGTCATTTAACTATTAACAATTATCAATAATAACTGCCAGTTCAGTTATCTTTAAGGTAGCAGCTAGAAGCTATAGCTAATAATAAAACAATGACTTTAATGTTGAACCTAACGCTATCAGTCCTACCTGTCTGTAACTACAGGGAGTTAATTTAACAGGACAACACAATTATTTTTGTCCGGAAAAGAATTATATTTCTGTTAAAGTCCCAGATTGAAGCAGAGAAAAGTCTACCAGCGACCAGATAAAAACAGTGGCAGTCTACCTTAAAATCTCCACGTGATCAGCCAAAAAATATAGTGGTAAGTCTCCTGAAGCACATGAAGTAAACAATAAAATATAACAGCTGAATCATTTTGCATGTACCAGTACAGTCCTGTTTATTTTGTAATTTTCCTGTTATTAAAAAAGCTGTCAAATATCTTTCTGGGCATCGATACCAAATTTGAAATTCTAGTACTAGATAAGCCTAGTAGAGTGTTTATATTATGAGATGGATAGATGGGAAAAAACAGCAAAACTAAATAAAATAAAGTGAAATAGAATGAAGTTTAAGACACAGATGGAGAGGAAAGAAGGAAAAAGCTATTAATGTTAGCTAATGATTGGGCCTGTTAATAGTCATCAGTGTTTTAGGGCGAATATTATGGTCATGTAACGAAGGCCTTGATTACTTTATTAGCCTCTTCAAGTCATTTGGCTAACACTTACCGATGTGACCCCCCCTCCTGAGATCCGTTTCCCCCCTTCCCTCCAAACCCTCCGCCACCATCACCTCCACCTTCTTCTCCTTCTCCCTTCTCATCTCCCACAACATAACCCCCCACCCCCCTATTTTTTGCTGCACCCAGTGATGATGAAATCAAATTAGGTGGACTGGATGGGCCTAAATCACGGCTCGCGTTGTGGGCCGTGACATAAAGAATGGCCACGGCGAGGTTACCCAGAGTTCATGGCAGATAATGAAAGAGACAGGGAGGTAATAGCATGACGGAGTGGTGGGGTTCAGTATACTGGGGGTGGAGGGAATGGGGGTTAATACGAGGGGAGGGGTGGAGGTTCATTTGGAGGGTACCTGCCTATATGACCACTCCATCTGGTGAGGGACACTCATTCACCTCCTTCGTTATCTCTTCTTTTCTCCACCTTTTGTCTGCTCTTCTTCTTTTCTCTTAAGTCCCTCTCTCTTGTCCTCTCCTTCATCCTCTGCCACCATCTTTCTCCCTCTCTGTCTTTTTCCATCCATCCATCCTTCTTCTCCCTCTCTGTCTTGATAGTGATAAAGGTTTCACACTCAATTAAGTAAAGTATCACCTAAAAGGGAGTCTAGCTGGTGTTATCAGGAGACATTCACTAAGTACTTCAGTGATGGTTAGCCACTTCCATAATGGCGTATCTCTTTCAGTCTATTTGTCAGAGAACACCTCTCATATCCACTTTTATCACTGGACCTGCTTTAATTGACAATGTACATTGTCCCTCCCTCCTCTAAAACTACAACATGTTGTAAGGTCTTATTTGAAGTCTTGTAGGCAGCATGCTATTGAGTTGAAGTTTCCTGCAGCTCAGTCAGGGTCCTCCATACAAAACTGAAAAATATTCATAAGACAATGGACCATAGCTTTGCAGACATAAAAGGCTTTCCCAAAGTATTGCCTTCGATTTCAAAACAAACTGCTGTGATGGTCTAGTTAAGATTTTCCTCAAATAGAGCCAAAGGTCTGAGTTCAAACTTTGAATGCAAACTAGCCTAAATTGTGCAAAAGTTTAGGGACAGGTCATTCCACATAGTTTGGGCAATATTTTCCTGAACTTGGGATGAAGTGCATCCATTGAAATAAGTCCCTAACCCAGACAATGAAAAACAACCCCAGACCAAAGGGCAGGAAGTGGCTGAACTGGACTGTCTGCATATTTTGACCCTGTTGTACAAATATACTGTACTCAACACTTCTGTATACTGCCCTGAAAGCAAATTTTAACACATAAAAGATTTAAAATTACTCTTGTTTGGAGAATTTTTTTTACTATTTCTTGAAAAGATGGTCATAGTAACTGTAACACTTGTCACCCACAACCAAGTATGATGTAGCATACGTGCATAACAATTTTACTCCCCAAAAATGGAGCATAAACTGTGCTGTCCATGTCAATATCCAGGTGCTTTTCTGTTATTTATTTATTTATTTTTTGTTTCAGGCTGCAAATATTTTAAATTTTTTCACATCACCTTTGTGTATAACACCTCTCCATCAACTTGATATAATTAACAGACTGGCTCAAAACTAGTATCGTTCATATTATATGAAAAACGCAAATTATTAGTTCATGGTTGGATCTTGTTATAAATTTGACGTGGACATGATTAAAGAAACCCTTTTTTTTTTCTTTTTTTTTTTTTTTACAGTCCCACTAGTAGAATTTCAGTAATCTGCCTAATTGAGGGCTAATATTTTACTGGTGGCATGTGGAGTTCCACCATATTGGATAATCTTGTCATCTACAGAAGACAAAACACTCAATAGTTTCTCCAGAGCATTGCCAGATGGTCTCTCACAGGTGTGTTGAGTGTGTGTCTGTGCATGTGTGTCTGTCTTGGTAATTCTAACCCAACAAAACACCTGTCGCTGTTTACACTCTCTACCTCGACTGTTTTTTCCTCTCATTACAGAATACCGCCGCATGAAGTATCCTGTTTTCACACACGCACACAACGTGCTTTAAACATGCCACCAGTTAGTGCGCTCCGTCACAACAACATGAACTGACCCTTGACCCTTTCCACAGAGATAATTTGCTTCCTGTTTCCTTCTTAATAGGACAGGTAGGGCAAAGAGATCACCAGGGTCACAGTGGATATGTTGGGCAGCTGCCAACCTACACTCCTAATTAGTGTAGCTGCTAGCTTGTAGCTCTATTTCAGCTTTTCAGGATAGAAATGGGGACAGCAATAGCAACCTTTTGGTTTCTTCTGACTGAAATGATTACTGCTCAGGAGACTACGCAACATTGTGCACTTCCCATAACCACGGGTCGTCAGCTTTTTATACTGAACGTTGCGTTTGCATTCTTCAGAGCACTGAGCGCTCTTTTTGTGCGTTTTGGTTCGAAATCAAGGAGTGTCTTCCTTCACCCTCTAGCTCTGCTGTGACCTTGGGACCACCTTGTCCTTCATTCACCAAACTAGGCTTTAATTCTGTAGGCTGGGGCGACCAAACGGAAATAAAAAGCCCATAATGTGTTGCCCACGGCAGGGGCTTGTTGACTGGGTTTTATTACAGGGGGGGATGAGAGTGCTTGATGCCTTCATTTAGGGCCCCGAGCACCCGGCACTGACAGCACTGTGACAGTACTGGTCCCTGTGGCACCGCTAAAAGAAACCATGACAGAAAGAGACACTCTTGCCGTGTGTGTGTGTGTGTGTGTGTGTGTGTTTGCGTGTGAGAGAGAGGATAATAGTGTCTGTGTCCTGGCTGTCTGCAGTCCAGACTGGCATGGTAAGACTCGCCTGTATAAACGCCCTCGTAAAGCTGACAGATAGACATATGTATGGATCCCCCATTAAATTTTACTACTAATCACTATGGATAGCCTGCCTGGCTACTAGCAGGCTGATGACTCAAACAAACCTGTACCCACTGTAGTACACAAATATGCATTCATGCGCAGACTATTTCAGAATAACACAAAAATTTACATCCATTTAGTTATCATTCACTATTTTTAGGTATTCATTCATTCCCCAACTGACTCACTATAGATCTGTATTGTACCCGTAAACAACCAACTGCCCAGCCCTCAAACTGAAATGCAGAGGTAATTTAGCTAATCTAATTAGCGTTTTTATATTACCAGTAATATTGTCAGTCTTATATCCTTATAGTCACTAGTAATAATAAAATGCTTCATACACAGAGCGATGACTTCCTGATATAAATTTGGCCGAAGTCCCGTTGCTGATAGATTGGTGCACCGCCTCTGTCAGACTGACTGGATTTCATCATTGATGATGGAAGGGAAATGGTGGTGATTCTTTCAGTTTTCAGTGAAAGAATCCGAAGACTGCTCGTCAGATTCCAGGGTAGGCCCAGGCGCTTGAGGATCACTATTTTAACAGAATGAGGAGATTGAGTGCATTTTACAGATTTAAAAATGCAAATGATCATTTGGTTACAAATGGTTACAAATGTATGACATCACATCATAAAGTAACTACATCACTGTTATCCACTATTTTCAAAGATATTCCAATAAATTCCTGTAAACTGTATGTGCTACACCATACAACAGTCAGAAGGACACAGCCACTAGATAAAAGTTATGAGAAATGAAGCAGTCTTCTTGTGGGTGATTGATCGATGCCTAAAAAGAGTTTAAAAGAAAGTGAGTGGACTTGTTACCAAATCTTTTGCTGGGTTTTTATTGAGATGTTCAAAAGTGCTGAATAACTCCTGCCTTCATGGAGATTTAAAAATGTTTAATTATTAATCAAATAAAAAGAAAAAACTTAATTAAGGGCTGGTAAGGACAGCAAGCTATGTTTTCTTGAAGGGTTTTTCTTTGTCTTCATTTTTTTTTTTTTTTTTTGCCTTGTTGGCACGGTTCAGTGTGGTTGTCCTTTCACTCTGTAAATTGTTCTGTGATCTTGTTTTTCAAATTGACATGAATACCAGTATCAGATCAGTTGTGGTGGTGACTGGCATTTTGTATACAATTTTTATACAACACCAGAAACATCACCAGATGTATTATTATCAGAGTCTGCAGTATACAGCTTAACCTTCAAGGTCATTCCAGGAATGAGATGAAGGAGTGAATATGCACAGTGGACATGTTGAAACTACTGCATGAGGGTTCAAACTCTACTCCATATATTTCACCATACAGCAGCATTATGCATTACCTTTCTCACACCCCAGGTCTAAGTAAAGTTCATCAAGGGGTTGGCAGACTCATAAAAGTCTATGTTGCGTATCTTAAGGCCCATCCACGTTGTGTTATAATGTTATCAGCTGAAGTGTCAAAAGGAAAAGCAGGGGTTGGGGGTGGGGAGTGCAGGAAACATTGTGAGGAAAAAAACAACAAGGTGGGAGGATGCATGTGAAATGTCAGGTTCCGGCTGCAGATAAACTAGATTCTTCATTGACCTCTTTGGTGTTAACCTTGCACTTCACAAGTAACAGGGAAACCACGGAATGGACTGGCAGCAAAGATCAGTCTGGAAATGTTTGCTGATGGACAAACATGAGTGAACACAGTCTATCACTTTATCCTCTTTTTATTACTTTTACAAGGTTTTTTTTCCCCCTAATACTTGTTTAACGGCAAGTAGAATAGAAGTTGTTAACATCTAACCTGACGTGCACCTTCTGAGAAACATAACTACACGTCGGGTCAACGATTCAAATGGTGTGGAAGGGATAAAAGTTAGGACGTAGAAGCTTAAGCTTCATTCATAGACATGTTTACCTGAAAGCTGGATTAATCATGTTTACTGCTTGGCTGGCAGTAAAGCATTTCATGCCGTATTGACTTAATAAATAGGCAAAAATTATCAAATTGTTACACTTTAGAGGAATTTTGCATAAATATCTCAGAAAGTTTGTCCATCGAGTCAAACCTGAGGCAAGACCCAAGCAGTGAAAGCCAAAAGCTTAACAGAATGTCTTCTAACTAAGTTAGTTAATTTGTCACTTTCACTTTACATAACATAAGCATGACAAAGCACCTGTTCTCTCTGCTTCTCTTTAATGTTTCTGCCTCTATCACTGGCCTCATTATCACTTACAGACTGCTTAAACAAATCTGTTATCTTGGCACACTTCACAGCTCCAAACCAGCAAGCCTTGTTTTTTTTAGCCCCAGGTTTTCTCTTTCTGTCAATGTTTCAGCAAGGAATGCTAGATATTTGAAAGAAGTGCTAGATACTAGCAGACTGAATACTAGCATACTATAAACCAGCCCAAAAGGTAAATATAGTTTAGTTAACTGTGTAATACAAAAATATAAATGATATTCTGCCATTAAAATAGGAAAAAAAAAGTTTTTTCTTTGTGCTCCCTACTTCCATAAATTCTCAGGTGAAGCTATATAACATAAGGAAAGCTAACGTCATTCTCAGTGTGCTCTAAAGGTTATCCAAATCAGCATCATTGGGGCCACTTTATTTGGCTCTGTAACGCCCTTGTTGGTTAGATGTGTTTCGCGTGCGACATACAGTGTGTGTTGAACGTGTGTTTGTATCTGGTGATGTGGTAGAGTAAATAAACACATCGTTCGGGAGGTCACGGAGGCAAAGGTGAAACAGCGGTTGCAATCGATACCCCGAGGGTATGTGTGGGCAGGTGGAAGCACTGCGCCCCTCCTCCCTCAGCCTTTCTTTTCCTAACACCGTTACCCCACTTGTTAGCCAGTGAGGGGCGACCCCACACACTCTCTGAAAAACCACCTGACTAATGGGCTGTAATGAGAGGTGACCAAAGAGGAGAGCTTCTTTAACAGCTCACCCAGGGGACTCGAGACTCTGTGTGTGTGTCCGTAGTTCATTCACTGCATGTGGATGTCTGTATGTGAGAGCATAGGTGCACCACGGATGACCCTGTTACAACGTCACCGTGTCCTAATATCATTAGTTGAGGCCAGCATGAGGTCGGGCTGCTGTACGTAGCGCATCCCTACTTACTTGCAGTAGAACCCAGAGGGTGTATTACTGGGGCGGATGACCTGGTGAGACATTTTCATTGTTATCACAAATTATTAACTGCATTTCCTCGAGTTACCTATAGATTTTATGGTGTAACAGCAATTTAGCTAGTCTCTGTTTTCCCAACAAGGCAAAGAGGAGAGGACTCAAAGGAAGGAATGAAGGAATTAGGCATCCAGGAGACAAAAAGTAATTAAATAAAATACAAATCCATTTTTTTATTAGATGCCAGAAAATAGTAGATAAATAAATAATACAATTTTATTTTGTTCACTATAAAGTTTCCAGCATGCGTGTTTGTTGTTTGTTGTTTGGGCTGAGCAACAATTGACTCAAAGCCAAAGATGCTTATTTCAGCAAAATTCAGAGAAAGTTGTTCTTTTTAAGTGCATTTGAGGAAGTGCGATGCAAATAAATACTTTTTGTTTCATATATAACCACCAAGTGCATACAAGTGATGCTGGAGTCAAGAAAAGTGGTTCTTTTCAGCAAAGCAAGGAGAGCTAGTTTCTTTCTTTGTAGTATGGCATATTATTTAGAAATGAATTGCAGTTTTAGCCTGAGTTTTGAGTGGAAATGGTAAAAGAGCTAAAGATTTTTGGCAATTTTGCTTGAGAAATGGAGCTTTACACTGAATCAGTTCTTGAAAAGTTTCAGAATTTAATGAGAAGAGAAGAGAAGAGAAGAGAAGAAACTAAACACAAATCTTCAGCGTTCATGTATCCATTCCCAATCCTCAAATGGTCACCGCTGATTGTGGGCTGTCTGTCAGTTTAATGCTCCAAGATTAGATCACCTACAGTATGTGTTGGCTAGGCCTGAACACCAATCCTGCTCCCTCTTTCCCCTCACTCCCTTCCCTCCCTGTCTGTCACCCTCTCTGAGTCGATAAGCCTCTATTCTCCTGTTTTCCTGATATGATCGGTGTCTTCAGAAGCACTCAGACCACTTTTACAGCAACCGCTAACTAGCGTTCCAGGCAGCTTGCGGCTATCAGGGAAAAAAATCACGCGGGCCTGTCTGACTACATAAGTGTGTGGCTGCCTCTGTGTGCACGTGCTCTCTTGTGCGCCACTCCACTCGTCCATCTAGCTGTCGGCGTCTATCGACCAGGGCCATCATGTGTGTTTTGGCCTGAGCGAGGCCACAGATGCTGCAGGGCTATTAGGTGCCCATTGTTTGTTTTGAATGGCAACGGAAACAAAATTGGTCTCATTCTGATCTTATTGTGGGTAACCCTACCTCTCTCTGTGGCCATGGGAGGCAAAAACCAATCCTAATTCACTTACCCCACCCTGACATCGGCTTTTCTAATGCTTTTTGAGGGATGAAAATATGGCGACATGCTATAAGTGTCGACAGTACAGAGGACTTAAAAGCGAGAGGGGGAGATAAACAGATAGATATGTATAGGGATGCCCAGATATTAAAAAAATAAAAGAAACCTTTGTTATTTGCTTTCTTTTTTGCTCTTACTGCTTCACTATTGCTCCATTCTTCTCAGCTACTTTCCTTCCTCTTTTTGACTGTCGCTCTTTCCTTTTCTGTCCTACTCATTTTTATTTACCTGTTCTCTTTCTTTCACTGCAACCAGAGCATGAGTGAAGCATTGTGAATGTCTTGTAATTTATGGAGTCCATAAGTGGAGCAGATTGATAGGGCTGTTTAAGTGGAACTTACCAAGACAGCGCTTTATTAATAAGAGACAGACCCTTAAAAAAATATAGCTTTAACCCGATTCGCCACCATTGGGCACATGTTGTAGTGCATATGCACTCATATATCTGTATAAACAATTAAACTTAAATGTTTATTGGTTATGATGTTAGTACAATGGGAAGCAAAAAGCAGCAAATAAACTGGGCCTTTTACTTTTATGACTTTGTGACTATATTGTGCTTCTAACCACAAAAACGTGGATAGGATTATACAAACTAGTGCTGTGCAATACTGCTGTTATCGGTCTGATATCAGCTAAACACAGAGGCATTATTGCCCATGCAGGAAATCACTGTGACTTTTACTTTCAAAGAGCATGTCTGAGGTGTAACTTTAACACAATTCAGTGGGTTACACACTGAGCTTAGAGGATAGGAACAAAATATCAATACCTATCATGCTAGTATCGATCCAATACCAATGCTAGCATTGGTATCGATACTATCGTTATCCACCCACCTCTACTACAAAGTGTTTAAGGAGATAAGTTGAAGAGAGAACTCGTGATTTTTTTCCCTCTGGGGCAAGGTACATACGGTGCATTATGGGAGCTGGAAAGCAGCCTTATTGTCCAACTATGAATCTCAAAGTCACATTCAGTGGTACAAACATATCTTTGTCCTTTTACACAGATTTCTCAAACCCACAGACACAGACTCGGACTAAGATACTTTTCAGCGCACTCTCTAATATCTGTTTGTTTTGGTGTTTAAAACACATATCAGGTCTTGTCTGCCAGGTCTCGTCCTGCCTGTCAGAATAAGCTTTCCACCCTCAACTCAGCAGCATGCAGCCAATCCTCACAGGCCAAAGATCTGGGGAGAAAGACGATCCTCCCACAGCAGCCAACCCTGCCCTCTCATCTGCCCTTCATACAAACACACACACACACACACACCAACACATATGCAGCCTTGCCCTCTCCTCTATCCCCTGCACACCCACTGTAATGATGTCTGTTGACCTCTAACACAAGGGCTGCCCTGGCAGATTAGTTTACAAGTGGCCTAGGGACTCTGGGTTTCAAATCTTAACCCAGATGATTTTCGTGCATTGATTATGAATCCTTTTTTTTTTTCTTTTCAATTTGGCCACGCCACCATTTTCAGGTCTGTCCACATGTTCATCTTTGTGATAGCGGCTAATTTTCAAACTTGTGACTGTCATATGTATACATGTTAAACAAAAGGAATTAAAAAGAAGAAAAATATATATGAAAGGTTTTCTTACTGATGAAGACCTTCTCCATGGTCATTTGGTTCAGTTTTATTTATATAGCACCAAATCACAAGAACAACAGTAACCTCAAGGCACTTTATATTGTAAAGTAAAGACCCTATAAAAAAAATACAGCGAAACCCCAGCAATCAGACGACCCCTTGTTGCAAGCACTGGGCAACAGTGGGAAGGAAAAACTCCCTTCTAACAGGTAGAAACTTCCAGCAGAACCGGGGTGAACCATCTGCCACAACAAGTTGGGTGTGATGGAAGGAAAAAAACACAAAAGACACCCCGAGTAATGAAGACAGAGAAGATTAACTGTATGTATTTCAAGCCCAAGGAGTCGTGATGACAGATTTCTTTCATTTACCACAGCAGCATTTCTTGAAATTACACTTCTTTTCCATATGTTACTTTATATTATATATTTTAAAATAGAGCACCTTCAGGTGACTGTTGTTGTGTATTGGCACTATTAAAAAAATGACCTGAATTAAATTAAATATTAACATATCAAAAGGATTAAATGACAGAAAGGGGTGTTTTCACTGGCCCAAAAAGTTCAAAGTGGGCTGTATGTGGCCCACGATGTAAAATGATTTTGACATCCCTGGCGTTGAAGTTAAACTGCCACTGCTGTTAAATCACATGAAGAAGCTGAGCTACGTGCATATACTAGCCAACACAGCAAACATAAGTAGCAGCAGTCCCTAAATACATGCTTAGTCACCTCTAACCAATATATGCATCCACACACACGTGCCCACACAGTCAGACATGAGCCATGATAAGTGGAAAGTGAGTAATAGCCCAGCAGTCTGGCAGCCAGCTGCTAGGCCTACTGTTTACATGCCAACTGATTACCCTAATTCCAAACGCATGCATGGCAGTTAGGCTGATAAATAGCCCCACCACCAACACTACCTTCTATTTCCCTATTGTCAGGCACTGCGGGCTAGTCAGTCGGCCGGACCCGTGATTCCCTCTTGATTATTCAATAAATAACCCATAATTCGACATTGATTGAGGCTGTGAATGGGTTTTGTGGGAAGGGAGGCGGGTGAGATGATTGGGGGTGGGTGCAATTGGTTAGGTGGTTGAGAGGGTATCGACCAGGACTGGTCAGTGTTTCGATGACCATTGGCTGTCGGGGTCACTGCTTTTCATATATACACACATACACACACACACACAGAACCACATTTGTATAGATGCACACACCTTTGCCTCAAGTCTGATGTGATTAGAATAAGGGTCATTAGTTCAGCCTCATTGCTTATTGTCCAAACAAAGATGTCCAAGACGAATGGAAGCTACTTAATAATTTGGGAGAAAGATGAGCAACACTGAGGCACGGCCATGTTCTCCTGCATGGTGCCTCCTTTTTTAGCAGTCATGACACTGAATTGTCTCTCCACATTCAAATAATTTCATTCTGATCACTTTGAACGCCGAGCAGAAAGTAACAGCTGAAGCGATTACTGTTTATACAGCTCACCAGTGTGTAGCTGGACAATGATTATAAACCCCAGCATTCTGTCGCATTTGCTGGCCTTAGGCCTATTATGTTAACAATCTTGATGAACATTGATTGCTAATTCTTATCTCTGCTTCTGGCAATATGACCTCAGCTCACTGGTTCAAAACTTTGCCAAATTATCCCCATTGCTTTTGGTAGGCACTTCACCGTGACATGGTTAGTATGGACCGTACTGAAACCTTCCCCCAAATGGATTATTCCGTTCTCCTAAGTAGGATGGATTTTATGGCGCTTGCCTGATCACTATCAGAAACCTTCTAATCGTTAGTGTGTGTATTTGTATGTGTGCGTGTGAGCACGTAAACCCCGCTGCCTTGATGTTGCCATTGAAGTGTCCCTGGCGTTGTACTTATTGGACTTCCCTGATGTTAGATATTGGAATATTGATCTTAGAGAATGTTTAGCTTTCACTCTTCTCTAGTTTCATTTATATGCTCACACAGCTGACGCCCGCTTCACACACAAGTACATGCTGCAGATGTGGCAGTACATGAGGGACCCAGATCAAATCAAACTCTCAATCAATGCTGGAGGGGAAAAAAATATCTGAGCAGAAGATTTAGGTTTCAGAAGGGATTTCACATGCAACATCTTGCATGTCTGGCGGGAGACTGGAGCTAGATCAAGTAAACAATAATCAATGGTGTAAAAAGTCTTTGAAAGGGAACAATTAGATTGCATTGTTTGAATTTCACTTCATTTAAAGTTGTGTGGGGCAAGCAAATGGCAATGGGTTAAAAAATGTTTTTAAGGGAAAGCTGACATTCACCTGCAGTAAAAGATTTTACTCAACTCTAAAGCCATTCGTGCTACAGTAACGTTCGGTTAAATTGTGTTACTTTTGTCCACTTGGCAGTGCAAGACGTAGACAAGCAGACGTGAACACTTGAGTGTGTCCAGGACAGACTCACACAGTCATCACCACTTAACAGGCAGCTGATGCCTTCCAACAGAAAATAGTGAGTAGGAGCCGTCCACATTTCAGAGACACCGACTGAGCGAGCCTCCCTTTTACAACAGTTACATTACAGCGCAATGTCGGTTTCCTATTAAATACCTTCTCCCAATTACCCATTATTTCCCCCTATAAAACCACTGCAGACTGCATCGGAGGGCTGTTTTATCCCCCCGTCACCCCACGTCCTTTTGTTTCAGAAAACATGTTTCAACTTAATGCAACTGGGCGAGCTATGAGGGGAAAGGGAGAGCGAGGGAGCGCAAGAAGGGAGGGAGGGGAAAGAAAGGTAATTTAATGAAGTGAAACGTTTGATGTTGTAAATAAAAAGCAGACTGGTCGTGGGTGAGAGGCTAATGGACTTTGTTGGATGGTAGGTGTGGAGCTGCTGATCTTTAAAAAGCCTAAATAAAAAATAAAAAAAAAGTGAACTTCTCAGATTCAATGCCAGGAAAACCTCTCGCCCCCTTTTTGCTGGATCCATCGCCTGGGGCATTCACATCATTGGTTGCTTATTATGCAATCACACCAAGGTAAAAAGCACTGCCAACCCTCTCACATGAGTGTGCTGTTATATGTGTTTGCTTCCCTGTTTGTGTGGGTGTCTTACATATGCCACCTTAAAGCTGGTGAAGTTCAAATTCAGCAAAAACACTGAAAATAAATTCTCTGAGTAAAGGTGAGGAGACTAGGAGGTGATGGGAAAGACAAAACAGGTAAGAGAACACCAGGACAACAGGTAAAGCCTGGGGTTACTAAAGAATATCAAGAAGAAGAAAAAATGAAGAAAAAGGAAAGCGTAAGCAAAGGAAAAATGTTAGAGATGGAGAGTGGAGAGAATAGGGGGAGATGGGAAAGTAGAGGCATGAATAAAAGAAAAGAGTACTTAAGAAGTTAAAAGGGAAAAAAAGAGAGAAAGAGGAAAGCAAAGAAATGAGAACAGACGATTATGAAGGTTAAACAATGGCAGTGGTCATTACGCTTCACTTTCAATGAGAAGGAGAAGAAAAATCACCCCCCCCCCCCACATTTATAATTCATATCCTCAATTACCACTAATAAAGTGGCATGAATGGGGCCAGACCAGGGAATGGTGCAGCCACAATTACATGTAGTATAGCCTGGCATTAACATTTTCTATTTGACAATTTTTCAGCCTCAATTTCTCTTGGAGTTAATAAGAGCGATGATCCCTCCTTGACTTTTTCATGAAATTATTGTATGGTTATAATATTCCAATCTATTAGCCCCCCCACCCCTCTTACCCACCCTTACCCCGACCCAGCCTTTAATGTATTCTACCATTTAATAGTCTGACCTGGCTGAATGCAGCGATGGCATGGGAGAGAGGGAGAGAGACTGAAGGAGAGAGAACATGACATTGATGAGAGGAGTGGGTCTTGTCGTTTTGACCCCAGAGGGGGTGAGACAAAGGTCTGATATATCCCATACAGTGTTTGAATTGAGGTCTCTCGTGAGGCCGTGCCTATCATCTGAAAATCTGTCAGTAGCAGTGCTTCTTTTTCTTACTTCTCTTTTCTTTTCTTTTTTTTTTTGCTATCATGTTAAGGAAGCTCCCTGAGTTTAATGCTTAACATAAAGCCATAAGAGAGGTGTTGATTGGGATGTACTACATAAATGTAATCACAATGATAAACCAACTACTGAAGTATTTGGGAAAAATGTGGCATTTTGGAGCAGAAATCCAAGTGTTTTGAATCAATTCTTTCAACTGCCCTTGAATTTTACTTTAACAAATTTTAATTTTACATTTTTGTCATTGTTTCCCTTTTTAGGCTCTATTCACTTTGCAAAGTTTATTTATTAGTCATCAGATAAGCCATTATGTTTGTGACTACGGGCGATCGTGGCTCAAGAGTTGGGAGTTCGCCTTGTAATCGGAAGGTTGCCAGTTCGACCCCCGGCTTGGACAGTCTCGGTCGTTGTGTCCTTGGGCAAGACACTTCACCCGTTGCCTACTGGTGGTGGTCAGAGGGCCCAGTGGCGCTAGTGTCCGGCAGCCTTGCCTCTGTCAGTGCGCCCCAGGGTGGCTGTGGCTACAATGTAGCTTGCCATCACCAGTGTGTGAATGGGTGGATGACTGGTTGTGTAAAGTGCTTTGGGGTCCTTAGGGACTAGAAAAGCGCTATACAAATACAGGCCATTTACCATTTAAAGACTAAACTTGCATGTGCATGGCTGACAGCCACAGTGGGAACCTCCTGTGACTATCCTGTCTGCAATGTTCGCTGTTTGAATTGAATTTTCGTTAGAAACATAAGAAAGCATTCACATCAAGGGTGAAACATGCCAAAAAACACAGAAAAAGAAAGAAAGAAATTGTGATAATATGTTATTTCTGCATGACACAGGTCGTGGTAGTCCTGTAAACTCACATGTTAGCAAATCAATAGGAGCATACGGTATAATCTAACCCAGAGACACATAAAAGCATCAGAGTTACGAGGTCTTCCTTCAGCATTGTGCATTATTATGCCGGTGGTCGCGGCTCGTTGCAGTATGGAGCCACGTGCCCCGTCCTCAGGCTGGATGTCTAATAGGCCTGTTTATTCCACCTTTCCTTCTTAGCTCTTTCCCTCCCTCCATCCCTCCTTCATCCTCCCACATAAAATGGCAAAAGTATTCTGAAAACCTGCCTGCCTGCTTTTATATAAAATAACAAAGTGTTCCGTGCTCATAAAACACTGCAGGACTGACAGTTTAGCAGACTCCCCACAGTCTAGAAACTTCCATTGAGGTGGCAATAAGGATCCAATGGGAATAGAATAGAATAGAATAGAATAGAATAAGTAATAAGTTGTCCCAAGTGTAGGAAAAAGCCATTATTCTAAAACCAATGCATGTAAGTTGAAGCCATCATTGTGAGTGCTACACCTCCTTGCTAACAAACACACATAAGGAGACAAGGTGAAACACAGACTCACTTGCTTACTATCTCTTTGCTTACACACAAAAAGCATACAAACACACACACACACACACACACACACACACACACACACACACACACACACACACACACACACACACACACACACACACACCATGTGGCTAGCTAAGAGCCAGCTGTTCCTTTCCACTTCACATCACTATGGGCTAACGACTGCTAATCCCCCATAGCTTTTCCCTCAAAGGAACTAAGGCAGCAGCCATGATCTAACTCCTATTGAATTCCAATTACCCTCCATCGGGATTTCACAATGAGAGTCCCCCCTCGTACCACCACAATCTCTAACACCACCCTTATTTCCCATATGTATCATACCGTAACAATAAGCACCACCCGCACCCATGCACTGGAATACACTGCACTGGACTACACTAGTTGTTTTTAGATATATCCCGGTGCCTTGCCAGTGCTCACTCATTCATCAGTGATTCTTGTCTTGAGCTAAACTGAATTAAGAGCCACCGAAGAAGACTACTGTATTTTTCCTCCCACATAGCAACAGTTGCATCCTTGACTGGACTTGCCCACCCCTTTCTTTTTATCCTGGCAGGGACGCCCCTCTCTGCCAGGCAGGGTCCCTTGTAAAAGAACAGCTTCAGTGAATGGAGACCCAGCAGGGAGCCTGGCAGGCTCACATGCTCAAACCCTCCCCGTTCCTTCTTTCTCACACACACCCTCTCTTGCCTCCTTCTACCTCCCCTCTGCAGTCTCCCCTCTTTCAGATGTAGCCAATAACTTTGTAGGCATGTATCAAAATCAGTCCGGTAATGTACAAAACCACTAACAAACAAGCCTTTATGCATTTGGGGAATAACAAGATGGTTAAAAAAAAGTGCAGTACTATGATCTTTAACCACCAATTTCCATAATAAAGTATAACAAACCCCAAAAAGTTAAAGTAATACAAATCTTTCTCCACACTTTTCTCTCACACACATATCTGGTTTTAGTTTTATCCCTTAAAGTGCTGGATTCCAGTATTTCAGAGAACAACACTGCACAGTAAAACAATGGGTGGCTCTGGGTTGTACTTTACTGATGCGATTCCTGGTAAAGTCTGAGACAAAATGCTGGTTACAGTGGGTGGGACTGGGCCGGTGTGGGTGAGACATGCTGGGAAATTTTGTATAAGGGAGGGAAAAAAGCTCAGGAATCAGTGATACAGAAGAGGATAAAGCTGTGGCACACAGTTTATGATACGGACATGTATTTAAAGTCAAGTACTAATGATTTCATTACTTTCTTTAAAGGTTTTTTAGACATGTTTGTGAAAGCAGCTGTACTTCTGGGTGGTGATTTTCACGAGGTCATTGCACAAACCAGCACAAGGATATTTACTGATTTCTTTTCATTTCAGCGTAACACCGAATTAGAGGTAAATGAAACGTTCTTTCAAAGCATAATTCAATCTGGCTAATATTAGTGATTAGCCTGGATAATAATCATCTGGGTGGTTATTTATAGTGACCCTGCTGACGGTAATGACTTTGAGAGGGGCGAACAGAAAATAGAATCCATGTTAAACTAATAAAACTACGACACGGACAGCAGTCCGCAGGCGTCTGGTGTTACTGGGACAGAGGGTAAAGGTGAACGCAAGTTTGTGTGGCATTCTGACTGTGGTATTGGCACTCGAGTTTTTTTTTCCCCCCTTCTTAAGATGTGCTCATTCCCACTTTAACGTCTCCTTCTACTTTTGGATGATTACCGTATAATGGAGAGATGGAGTCATGGCATGGTTTATTACCGCACACACACACACGCACACGCACACATTTACATCCAAATATCCTCAAGGACGTGGGGAGACTTAGCAACCAGAGCGGTCCAAATAAGAAGATTAAATTTGAGTTTTCCATGCTCAGACAGTTGGGTATGTTTTGGCCTTTTAAATCTGAACAACACTCAAAAGCTGTTTGCAGGAGAACCATATTTGTACACTAAGCTCCCAAATACGCACATATGCAATGTAAACAGGCAAATAAAGACACTGAGCTCTTCAACCGAAAGAGTTTTGTTGTTTTTTTAAATAGTCTAGCTGCTAAATAAGACTAAGAGACGAGTTAAAGTGGGAGACGATCTCCCAGCGATCAAAGTTATACAGGAAGACCCAGATTAGCTGGAAGGCCTGTGCTCCGTTCAGAGACGACTGAGCCTTTTAATGTCATGGCAAATTAGACATGCGGGTGCTTTGCTTGTTTCAAGTCAAATGGAAAACCATGAGCAAGGCATTGTTTGGTTAATTTCCTTTTTTTCTTGTCTAAGCGTGCGTGTGTCAGCGTGCGCTTCACAGCCATCTATCCTCTCAGACATGTTTAATAGGGCTTTGGCTGCGTTGACCGAGGGTGTAAATGTGTCATACTTTATTAGAAATCCGAAAGAAGAGGGCTAACATTAATCACCGGCTCTTGTTTATGAAAGTCATAAATGTTTCACTGAGTGCTTTATTGTTGGCTGCCAGATTTGGAGAAGCACTGAGAGGTCCTCAGTGTGTGTGTTCGCTCCAGCACTGTGTCAAGACAGCACCCCAAACCTATGAGAAATCCACTCTCTATCTCGCTCTCACATGCTCCGGCTCTCTCTTAGGCTTTTTGTCATGTTGTCAGAAAGTATGACATCACCTTGCCCTTTGACCCATATAGTCAGGAGAGCGCCGATTGGATGATTGGCTTATAGAGGACATCCACATTAAACTCAATTCTGCTGATGTCAGGAGCTATTACAACTGATGACATCCGCATGCACACACAGATAGGACAGGACAGTGTCCATGAGTGTGCATTTATGTGTACAGTAATATATATATGTGTGTGTGTGTGCCCGTGTGGGCAGGTGTGCGCTCATGTTTAGGGTTATATAGGTCAAATGTCTGAAGCCAGAACATCTCCCAGTTGAAATACCAGGCAAAATGTCAAAGACTGCTACTGTGCAATCCCTCAGATCAATAGTTCAGTTTGACATAAAGGTATCGTTCTAGTCACTGGACTTACATCCTAACAAAAACAGCTGCTTTCTTAGATTTAAATGTCCTAGTAAGCTCAGGCTATGAATCAGTATATGGAAACACAACTAAATGAGGATAAAATTACTCTTTCAGCAGTTCTGAAAGAGTAATTTTATTGCTGACTAAGTCACTGTATTCATATGTCACAATTGAGGGCTACTGCTAATGCTAAATGCTAAAACACTGGAACAGAAGTAGATGAGGTTAGTCAGCTATATGACAGCAGTGTCTACCCTTCTCATTCTTTCTGTTAAGAAACACTTTTATGTTTATTTTATTTTATTCTAATCAACCGTAAAAAAAAATAAAATAAAATGTAACATTTTTTTTAGTAGACTTTTGCTTACTTGAAAGTCTAAAAAAAATGTCTGGGCAACACTGATGATGTAACTTGAGCTGAAATTGTGGTAATGTCTGTGGCATTGGATAAGTGTTAATTTCGGAACTATTTTTCAACTCATGGCCACCAGCCAACAGTTATTCAACATCCAATGTTTGTCAAGTATTTAATCTTTTTAATCATAGCCATCACGATCATCATACCACAGGAGTGCTATTGTAGCAAAACAAGATGTTATGCTATACTGTGCTATACTTATGAATTACCCTGATGTTTGCAAGTTGAAGATGTTACCCCTTAACTTTTGCCTTAAGGCCATTACACACCAAGCTCAATATATAACAGTCAAAGCTACAATTAAAAAATAAGTGCCTTTACACTAAGATTTGTTTCCACCACACTGTTACAAATATATAACTACTATATTGCACCAAGTCTGGTGCTGAAACATGAAGTATGAACATGTTTCTGTCATGTTTTTAACCAGCACCTTTCAGTTAATTAAGGACAATTGAAACCTAGTGTTTGTTCAGAACAAAGCATTTCTTTACCAAAAGAAAACAGTTGCAAGCTAGAAGAACTTTAAACAGCAGACACTGAATGGGATGGAAGCCTCACAGTAGCATTTAAATTGTGCATGATACCTGAATGACATGCTCTATTAAAATATTCCACTGAGCTTTTATTTCCACCCAAAAGCCCCATTCAAGTGAATGCTAAGTCTACATTATAGACATATTATGGAGCTGTTAGCTGACAATTACATGGCTCAGTTGTCAGATGTGGAATCTTTATTAGAGGTTCCATGTCTTCCTTCAGGATTTCTGTTGAGTCAATGTTCCTCAGACCTCCCCTCTCAGATTCAGAAGCTCACTTTAAATAGACCATTATATCCAACAGCTCACAGAGATGACTGCTGTACAGCTCCACTGTGAGAAGTCATCTTTCCACTCATGAGCTCTGCAATCATCACTGTTCTCTTAGCTTTTCCCCCAAAGTCCCACGCCAAAGCATAAAAGTCATAACAGTACATCTAAACTGACAATGGTTCACTACGGCTGCTTTACTCATGAAATCACGACAAATCATAAATTCAAAGAGCGCACTCCACACGCCCCTACCCCATCCTCATCTTCCTGCTAGTTAAATGTGGAATAATGTCATCTTAATGATTATTTTTTTGCGGCGCGCTGTAACAGCATAATTCAGATAGGGCGTAATGATTTTTTATGCCCCTGACATATTGTTTTGCGGGGAGTGACATAAAAGCACGGTGACATGTGGCATTTTGGGAAAGGTCAGGCGCTCCATCTCGGCCGCCCGTCCATCTTCATAACATCGCCACTTGTCATATGGAAACTGGCATCACCAATCTTTGTCTCTCCCCTGTCGCCCCCCTGCCCCTCCTCTCTCATCTCCTAATTCTGCCTCTTTTCTCCGTCTCCCTTTTCTTTTCAGATTGAACTTTCTCCTCTCATTTTTTTCATGCTTTCTTTTCCTTTTTTGTTAACCTGGTGAAAATTAGCACCGTAGGGAATGGGAAATAAGATTTCCCACACAGATACAGGGAGAAAAAGAAGAAAAAAACACGCACTCATGCACAAGGCCTCAGGGGTGCTGAGGGGGTCTGGGGACTGCATGTCAACACCAGCTGTGAGGATTGCAGTGACGGAGAGAAGGGCTAATACTAATGTGATAAATACGTCAGCACTCACTGCAGGCACATTGCGTGTGTCTGTTTTTGTTGTTGATGATTTGAGAAAGCTGCTCAGAGCCAGTCGCTTCTGTCAGACGGATACGCAGGCAGCACTTGTGCCACATTTCACCCCACACAAAGATTCTAATGTGAATGTCATGGCCAGAGGACAGAGAAGAATATGATTACAGGGAACTGGGAGAAGAAAACAATAATTATTAGTCAATTAAATTGTTTCCTCATTAAAACTATTTGAACGTAACCTCAGCTTGTGTCGTCACAAGTTTTGTCGCTAACGCTTGATGGCCAGTATGCTCTTGAATGCTGGTCAGTCTATTACAGCTCACGCAGCATCAGCACCGTCTCATCATGTTTTCTCTCAGTAACTGCCTCTAGTGCAGTGATGGTGGAAGATTTATAGAACCCAATGTAATGCACGCCAGTAAATAAAATTCTAGTTAATATGGGGAAAAAAAACACAGAATATATCTTTTTTTTCTTAAATGATTTTAGGATATATGTATCCTGCTCATGTCTTTGCCCTATTTTTTCCTGTCTTCTGACTTTTGCCAAACGTCCTTTATCATTTCACCAACTCCTGTGGCAGTTCCTTATCCTTTCTACTTCAAACTGCCATTTTTCTGATGGCTGTGTCTTCGACTAGGCCTACCTCCCACCGCATTTTATCCTCCGCTCTGCGTCGTACAAGCGTGATCCTGCTAAAATACTGCACGCACTTGTGTATTTGGCAAACAGTGGTAATCTGTTTACTCCTAGCTGAAAATAATATGGTCCCAAGATGCATGATGGGGAAGATTCAGCCTAATGGAAGGACGGGCACAGAGACACATGCAGATGTGCATTACAACCATGTAGAGTTTTGGCTGTGTGGGGTCAAATGGAGAGCTTGTGTGTGTGTTTGAGGATCTTACAGTGTCACGCAGGGTGAGTGAGGTGTAATTTCTGGGCAATATTACTCAACACTCCAGCGCTGACAGCTTTAATGGTGATGGCCTTATTATAGAGAAGACGCCTTGTGTGTGTGTGTGTGTGTGTGTGTGTGTGTGTGTGTGTGTGTCGGTGGATGGCTGGTGTGTGCATGGTGATGGCCATGTTATAGTGAGTGAAAGACGGCTAAAAGGCTTAGATTTATTCTGGGCTACATTTATGGACATAAGAATAATAGAGCAGAACATTCTGTATGGCATGTATATTTGTGTGTGTGGGTGTGTGTGTATGTGTACATGTGTTTTAATGAATGCCATCTGGTGACCATTGAAGTAGTATAAGTTTAATGAGACCTAGTCTATGCTGATGAGGAGAACAGAGTTTTAAACACATACTGCAAAATAGAATAGAATAGAGTCTGTATTATTCATAGCTCTCTGATGACATATAATACACCCATCTTATCAGTGTCTGGCCCTTTTCACCAAAGCACTATTTCATATTAACAGTACGTTATGAAACGTGTGCGTGCTTGCGACGTGTACTTCCAGTAAGAAGAGAGTAACATGAATCTTTGGGCCTGTGGTTTGTGTTATGTTGGTCTGATTTACAGTACCACACCTTCACACCTCTCAACAATTTTCTCTCACAATCTGCACCCAGTCTCCTTTTCCCTTCCTCCTCCCACCACAATGTTAGCTAATTCCCTCGTCTGCCTCTGCTGTATTCAGAGTACAACTCACTTCCTGTAACTACGCGCTGTTACAGGACCAGCACCTGCTGAGCCGTTGCTGTAAAGGAAAGGGGCTGTGGTGGCGGTGTGTGCGGTTTTGGGAGAGCCAACGGACAGGCTGTAGTTACACACTGCAGCTTACGCTGTCGGGCAACGTGGGTTAACCTCTTCCTTGTATTACAAAATTAAGACTGAGCCAGGCCCCCTGTACTTTCTTTCCCCCCCCCACAAAAATCAATCACTCATGACATGTGAGGGTTTCTCTAAATGCGCATTTGTGTTTCACTGACATGAGTCCAGGGTACAGGTTTCATTTAGATTCAGAGTTCAAAACAGTTAAACAGCCCTGAACAGATGATTTGCTGTCTGCTCTTGTGTATTTGTGCGTCTGATTGAGAGCTTAAAGGTAGTTTATGCTGACAACATTCCTCCTCCAAACAGCGAAAGCACTTGATCCTAAAGGATCCTGCCCTCATTTCGGTCTGTAAATAGACCTGCTGTTGCAGGAGTAAATAAGCCTGTGTGTCCTGGAACACCACACCCTGTTCCCCATTCCTTAAACACAGACAGGTTCTTCTAATAGTTCCCGTAAAAAGACATATCATGAACCTTTATTGCTCTCCCAAATTGTGCGCATGGCTTGACATGTATGTACTTTGGTGCATTAGTTCACTAAGCGAGCTGTGGATAACAAGCATTAATATGACCCCAATGTTTTTATGAGTTCATAATCATGTTTTTGTTTGTTTGCTCAGGATCACCATGTAGGCCTCAATATGATTACCATATTTCTTTATTAGCAAGGGTAATAATGGCCATTAAATTACTACTTAAAAACATGCACTTGACAGCCATTAGTATAATATTAAAACACAGTTTGGCTGTTGTCATGCACTCATTGCGTACATTTACATCACATAAACAGCTTTATAATGTAATTAATGCAACATAGCATTACACAAGTTAACTATTTTCTATTTTGAGTGAAAAATGTGTGGAATTAAAAGATGGTCAGATCAAATTTTAGTTCATTTATTGTGGCTTTTTTAAATGTAATTAAAAATAAAACTGAACAGCAATACCATAAAATAAAATACAAAAAAACCCCAATTACTTTTGTCAGTGTGGCTCACCGAAACAAGCCTCACAGCAGCATTTCTTGTTGAGTGTGCATTTTTATGATATTTGTATATCTGACTTCAGCTTCAGCATCAAAGAAGTGCCATTGTCAACATCTCTGCACTCGACAATGGGAAATGCACAGCATTTATACCCGGAGCCTGCTTCACTGATAATAGCGTGCGATGAGACGCTCTTTATTGAATAAGAGGCTTTCCCGTGTGCTTAAGGCTACATTTTCATATCTAGTGATCTCTCCAATGTGCTCATATTTGTGTATTGTTAGATGAAAGCTTACACAACCGATCGGCCTGTTATCGCCCGTGTCTGCCTGCTCGCGCTCTGTAATGGAAATGAGCTGCAGTTCAAAGTGCAGTAGTAGTGCTTGACAATATTCACATATATTTACATCTCTTTGTGTATATGTGGGAGGCTGGCTGTGTGCGGATTTCTGCCTAAAATGGCAAAGTGTTGTGTGTTTTGCGTGTTTGTGTATGTGTGTCTGTTTGAATTTACCAGCTAACACCCACAGAGACACACACCTGTCACATCCTGTGCGTGTGATAAGCCATAATGACGATACCCTGTGATTGATTGAATTTTTGATTTGTCTGCTGATGTCTTGCTCCCATTCTTTTGATGTGAGAAAAAAAGGCATGTCAAGTGTGTGTGTGTGTGTGTGTGTGTGTGTGTGTGTGTGTGTGTGTGTGTGTGTGTGTGTGTGTGTGTACCAGCCTGTGCGCCTCTGTACACAGCAGGTGATATTTGCCAATTTAACTCAACAAGAAGCGGCAAGTTAAGCTGTATTTGGGTTAAACAGTGTGTGTTTAAAGAAAAGCATATGTGTGTTTAAGGGTTATTGCATTTTTTTTTCCACAGATACTTCTTAACCACAACTGACTACTTACTGGTATAAAACACTGGATTCAAATTGGTGTAACATATTCAATTACAGGACTTAATGGTTAAAAATTATTTTCAGACAATTGACCATGAAAAGAGTTAGACTATCTTCATTTAATGTCATCCTATAAACTCTGTGTAAGACTTGATTATTCAAATATGCCATAAACGTATTTTATATCTTAATATTATGATTTATTCTTTACCCAATTACATTTTTTCACACATGTATGAATATATCACAATTTGTTTTACAGGCTCAGATCCTTGTATTCAGCCTTTAACTGCATTTGTTGCTTGGTTTAGTAGGTTAGCTAGCACTATAACCTGCTTATTTACCCAACTCAGAAAAAAAAAAACTCTTACCATTTTGATGAGTGTCATCTAGCAGTTGTTTGAATAAGTGCGTGTAAAAAAAGTAGTCTTGGTGTCACCACTTTTAGTTTAGGTGGACAGCGACATCCAGGTAACTTAGAAAATGAATGATCCTTAATTACTATATGGATCATTTGTGGGTTGTTTCTAAAACAAGTCAATGTATGTGTGTTATTTGTGAAAGACTGGCAAAGTCTGTGTTTGAACATAGGAGTTCGAATGTTTACCAGAAGATTAAAGGTTGAGTTTCGCTTGAGTCCACTTTGAAATTTTGCTTTCACTCGATCTGGTTAGTTTTAGGCACATACTGTTTTAGGGTTATAAAAACTGTGATCAGGGCTAAAATGCACATTTTAAAAATGGCAAACACTTGCCAAAACTGTAGGTCCACCACCCTTAAAAATGCCAGCAAATACATATTCTGATTACCACTGCTAGGCTGTTTGTACGTTAGCCTAGTGCTGTTGCTTAGGCTAACACTGCTAGCACAAACACAACCTAGCTTGGAGCCAAACTCAAACCAACAGTAGCATTTGCAATTTAAATAAAGTTTATATGTCACATTGCTGACAACAGTCAGCAACACTTTGCAGATAGCAGCCCCTCCCCCACCGCCCTCAGGCTTCATGCTTTTTCCATGCCTCGCACTGCTGAAAAAGGTGTGTATCCATGTGGTATGATCGCACAGCTCTCTGTCCAGATCCACCCTCTTGCCCCCTCTGTCCTCTAATCTTGTTTGTCAGAACTAAATGAGCTGCCCCAGCGAGGCGTGTTAGCTACTAATGAATTTATTGCTTGATAAGAAGGGGCCCCATGTAGCTATAACTTACTGCAGTCATAAAAAAGCTGAAGAAAGAAAAAACTACATAATTAACCTTTACTAGGTGTGTGTGCTCAGTGGTAGTGCTTGATGTGGTACATATGTAACAGTGGGGGTGTGTGGGTGTGCGTGCTTTCATTTGTGCTTGTTTACATGTTTGAGTTTTTACTTGATGTGTGTGTGTGTGTGTGTGTGTGTGTGTGTGTGTGTGTGTGTGTGTGTGTGTGTGTGTGTGTGTGTGTGTGTGTGTGTGTGTGTGCGCGCGGACTTCTTTTTTGCATTCACAGCAAGGAGGCAGCAGTGTTGATAACGCTGCAGCTATCAATTAATCGTTAATCGTGTTCTACCAGATTAATGCGTCATCCAATTGACTCCAGACTGACTGGAGACAATAAATACATATAGTCAATAAAACAGCAAAGCACCATGGGAGAACAGTGAGGTAGGTGTGGGTTGACACATGTGCCAGGGTGCCAACATCATAAGCTCAACCATAAACCCAATGTTAGTTATGGCTTTACACTCTCTTGTCTTATCTACATGTACTCAATTAATGGAGGGAAGGAGGAGGGATCAGTGGTAGCTTCCAGAAACGGAAAGAGAAGAGACTGATGTCCAGACTTTCTCTTCCAATTCATTCACTAACAGGAAACTGTTTGTCGTTTAGCAAGACATATAAGACCCACAATTCTTCTTTTCCTTCTTCTTCTTCTACTGAGCCATTTCCTTTATTGTCAAAGACACATACACACTCTAATGGGTAATAGATACAGGACTAATGCCTGGGCTGAGGAATAGAGATAGATAGATAGATAGGGAGGGAGGGAGGGAGGGAGGAGAAAGAGAGGGAGAAAAAAAAGAGAGAAGTGAGTTATGAAGCAGTACCCAGGGGGTTAATTTCTCACTAGCAGTTTTTTCATACGCTACACACAGTAAAGGTGATGTCTGGACACGGCAAGCCGGTAGCACGCTAGTTAAAAGTGAATAAGTTTATGGCCGGTGTAGGCCCTCATACATCAAGGAGCAGTTTGTTCAGCCAGCAGTGTGACAGGGTACAGTAGCATGGGCAGGGCTGGAGAGTGGCTACAGCTGTGATAAATGGAAGATTACAGGAAAGCTGGTGTCTCAGCCTCTGTGTGTGTTAGAGAGACAGAAAGAGATATCAAAGTGTGTTTTTTTAGCTCTCAGATTAATGGTGATTCCAGTATTTGATCTAAGTGATTTCCCCCCCCCCCCCCCACCCTATTTGAAGAATGTCTTTTTGAAGCTGTAAATATTGCAAACACCCTTCTCGAGACATGTCGCAGCGCCTGGTGTGAAAGCATATTCGGCTGCAGTATTGACAAAAGCTTATGGGTCGTGCTGTTAAATTGCAAATTTTACTTTTTTGAGGAGGTGAAGATTTTCTGTGAGGTTGTAAAAACAGCTAATCTCATCTAATCTTATCATAATTACCAACATGTCTAGTAGCATTATGTCCTCAAGTTTATTCCAGCGTGGATCATAGATGCTTCAACATTTTTTACTTCTTTCTTAGAGGTTTTTAAATGATCTAACATATTTTAATATTAGACAAAGATAACCAGAGGAAATACAAAATGCTGTTTGACTGTATTTATTAGGGGGGGGGCTATCTAAAACTACCTGGCTGTGTTCAAAGAAGTTATTGAACCCTAAACTTTATGACTGGTTGTGCCACCCTTGGTAGCAAAACTGCAATAAAGCAATAATTGGCAACGAGTCTTTTACGTCACTGTGGAGGAATTTTGGCCCACTCTTCTTTGCATAATTGGTTTAATTTAGCCACACTGGAGGGCTTTGAGCATGAATGGCCTGTTTATAGTCATGCGAAAACATCTCAATCTGATTTAAATCCAGCCTATGACTAGGCCACTCCAAAATCTTTATTTATGTATTTTTTTGTTTGTTTTAAATCATTGTGCTGATGCATAACCTTCAACTTCAGGTTGAAGGTTATACAAATTGACAGGAAGATAGAATTCATTGTTCAATCAATTATGGCAGTCCATGTCTTGAAGCAGCCCAGAGCATCACACTACCACCACCATGTGTGACAGTTAGTTCTGTTTTTCTGTTTAAGTGATTTCTTGAATCAGTATAATCAGTAATGTCCCTATTGGTTAATTTTTCTGCTAGTGTCTCTGTTTCTGTCTCTGTGAACATTATTAGTTTATATATTTTACCTGTTTCTGTTATATACGATCTCAGTCCTTCTTCCACCAGTGTTCTTCATCACATCTTCTCCTCTTTATTTCAGTTATTCATTCCACTCTCAGATTCTCTCCATGACTTCTAGTCCTCCTCTTGGTCATTCCTCTTTCAAGTCCACCATGATGCACCCTGCACATGTCATCCTTTCCTCTTCCATGCTTACTCTCCTGCCTCCTTATCTCCTCCTCATCCTTACTCCATCCTTCCTTGCACCAGTCTCGGCCCTGCACCAGTCCAGATGTGGATCTGACTGTACCACAGTGCTAAAAAACAATAAGCCAGTCAGCCTGTGTAAGTGCATGTGTGTCTATCAGGATGCAAACAATAGGCTTATTCTTACTCGACCACAATAAGGACAGCCACTCTGTTCTCATTTGTTCACTGTTGCCTGTTAGTTGGTGAGACAGTAGGACAGACAGATGGAGAGGAAGACAGGGCAGATGCAGAGCCAGTCGGGACAATAACTAGACAGCTATGGAGACAGACTAACAGGTAGATAGGCAGCGAAGGAGCAAGCCCTGCTACCCAGCCTGCCTCCATTTCTCCCCCAATAACTCACTTTTCTCCCCCTTAGAGAGGGAAAACAATAAGATATAACAATTGGCAAATGGCTGAGGCAGGCGGAGCATTACAAATGAAATGTAATGTTGTTACAGTTTGGAAATAATGAATTATGAGGATAAGCGGGGATCTGTAAAATCGCTGTAGCGATTTACCGGGGTTTCATTTTTCAACTGTATTGAATTATGGGGAATTGGCCTCAGTCAACTGCAAAATACAAAATGGGGAAAAGGAGGATGATTCACCGTTACAATCTACGTGCGTGTGTGTGTGGAAAAGAGACTGTATGCAGTTGTGTGTAGGCATGCACAACCACTCACTGTTTATTTGTCTGTTTAAGTGCACAGGTGCTTGCACATTCACATGCATGCAATGTGGAAGCATTTCTGCATGTCTATATGCTGAGTGTGTATGTGTGTGTGTCTGTCCTCCCCCTAGACCTGTTGAGGGCTTTTTCTCACTCACCCCGCCGCACATGTGATAAATGTCCCTTATCGCCTCTGTCATTGTAATAGTCCCACAACAGGCCCAGAGAGAGAGAGAAGGAGAGCGAGACTGGGGGTGGAGGGCAGGAGAAGGAGGGGGTCAGGGCAAGGGGGTGTTGAGAGAGTCACAGTGACAAAAAAAGGTGGTGAGAGTGGGAGAAAGAGAGGAGAGAGAGAGGGAGAGATGGCATGGTGGAATGGGATAGCTGGAGTTATCAGTCGGTCTTGTAGAGGAAGAATACGCATCAAGCTGCCAATCATCCGGCCTGAAAATTGCTCTGAGATTTGAGTCCCCAGACGGAGTATGTATGTGTGTGTGAGTGTGTGTAGAGAGGGAGTATCCAAAGCCCCTGTCGTCTCTGTGCTATTACTGCCCCCCCCCCCCCCCCCCCCTCCTTCTTCCTCCCATCCAGCCATCTCACCCTCTACCCGTTTGTAAAGATCAAACTCGAAAAAACACGTCTCTTTACTCTCTGTCACTAGAACCTACACTCAGGCTGTTTGAAGCACTGTTGCCGTCAGTGGCACTGGCTATTAGGGGAGGGCATGAGACAGAGAGAGAGAGAAAGTGAGAGGGGGATGATGATGGAAAAGATGGAAAAGAATGGTGAGGAAAGGAGAAAAGAGAAGGAAGGTTAATGTGTGAGCAGAAACCATTTCAGTCGCTTTAATTTTCTATTGATTTCAGCTGCAGACTCCCTCCCCTCACCTCTTTGTGTGTGTCTGTGTGTGTCTGTGATTGGGCGTTTGGGTGTGTGACAGTCTCCAAGCTGTCTCCTTGTAGAAGCCAACAATACCAGAAAGTAAACAAAATTAGAGATCAATTGTTGTCCAGTTCAAACCCAGCAAAAATTCTGACAATTTTAAACTGTATTCCCAAGTGAAAACTATGTGTCCACAACTTTTTATGAGTTAAGGAACTCATAGTTTTAATCTTAATCTCAGACAGAAGCATGTGAGGACTCAGATCATGTGGAAATCTAAATGTCACCAAATTTAAAGATAAGTGATTTTCAGTGCTGTGAAAAAAGTGAGTGAGAGCATCTTTGAAAAGTACGCACTTTGACATCAGTTATAAAGACGTTGTGTTCAGAGTTTTTACATTTATGAAAACTCTACCGATGCTGCTTTGCTACCAGCACAGTTTCATTTGGTCTCCCAGTTGCTCAAACACATTTATGAGGAGGACAATAAATGAGGATTTAAAAGAATTAAAGTAGAGATGTAGAATGTTATTTATTCAGGGAAACACTACCAAGGATGCTGCAAGAGCAAAATGTAGTGGAACATCGCCCTCTATTGGACAATGTGATATCACCCTTCAGAGAGAGGGAAAGGACAGGACATGGATGGAGGAATAATTGATAGGCAGAGTCGTATAGAGCACAGAGATAGCAGACTGATAAAGATCACAATGATGTCCAATTGCAGCTGAGTGATGAAATCACTTGTTACACACATACACACAGTAGCCTCATGTGTGACCTGTGCAATGACCCACTCCAGCAGATAGGCATCTGTGGTTTTCTCATATCACGTTACCACCCAGATATATAGTTTGTATACAGACAGACAGACTGAGGCCTTGCGGTGAATGCCATGTGGGTATTGGATATTCTTGTAGTTAGGACTAGCACAACTTGATTTTTCCATCTGGAGTGGGTTTTTCCTCAAGTGGTACAAGTCACTGTGGTCGACGATTTGTTGTAATGTTCTTTTATTTTAACCTAGTTTTATTGGGCTCTAAAATCTCATTTTAGAACAAAAGTGCTCACATAAATTAGATTTTGCGAGTGGTGTTTTAAATGATGCTCTCCTGCATTATGAAATGCCATGAAAGTCGTGATTTACATAAGCAAACTCTTGAAGTCTGGACCCAGTTTGGTGCCAGGGACCGCTCTGATTCTTGGAACTCGGGAGTGACCCACAGCAACCACATGTCATGAGGACATGGCAGGCAACCCAACCACACTGCAGCACCCTAAGGCGTAGGCGTGACCGAGAACTTAGGAAAGTTTTCATTATCTGGCTTGCAGTCATTTTTCCAAAGGAGCCTGTGGCTATTTTCTTTTTAAATCCCACCAGGACAACTGACACCTAAAGAAAACACAAAGTTCCCAACTCCTTACTTGAAAGTTTATCTGCAAATAATTACACGGGATTTGAAGCAAACTTTTTACAATCTGACCAAACTTGCGAGGAAAAAAGCAGTGACTTTTATTCCCATCAAACTCGCCATCTGAGTTGTGCCAACAGAGATTAGCGAGATGCAGGAAGTTTGCTTTGTGGCTGTTTGATTTCTACTCCAGTGAGATGGGTAATATAGCAGACAGCTAGACAGACAGCTAGATAGATGGAAGGCCAGACTGCTCCCCTTGTATGAAGGATTATCCCCTATCCTCTGTTTGTGACAAGAGCTGATAAGGGCCTAAGAGGGGAGGCAGCAAGAGGCTGAGAGGGCCGGTGACACACATATACACACACCCATACACACACATGCGTATATAATCTACAGTGAAAGAGATATCAATCCATCATTTAGAGCCGGGGATTCTGCAAGAGGAAATAGGTCCTTCTCAATCGCTGACAAGCAAACACGCACATGCGCACAAGCGCACACACCTGCATCCGCCGTACAAAGGGACTCATGAGCATTCAGAGTTGTAGATGGGGCTCTTTGAATGACTGTTCAATTTCACCGATTTATCTGATTTACATTTGGCTTTTGTTGTCACCCAGGCTATATATCAGCGTGTGCTTATAGCTGTTATTGTGTCTGAATGACTGGTGCTAATAGAAACCATAAATTCAAATGTTCTAATGTTACTTATTGCACTCTATAAATCCAAGTCGTGGATGAGCCAGAGGAGATGCACATGTGCATTTAACACAGCCGGTAATAAATGTTTTAATTTAGCCTTCATTAGCAAAAATGTCGCCAGAGTAAAATAATCACATTTATTTTTGGATCCCACTTTTTCATTTTGCATGCATTACAGTGACATATGAATTTGAGGAGTTGTTTAGATGACTGTTGTGGGAGTGTGAAATATCTTCCTGGTGAAGCAGGCTTGTTCTCGCTATTCTAGAGCGAACACAAAAGCTGAACATGGAAAGCACATAGGAAAGTACACCAGAAAAAGGAATAGGGGAAACAGGAAACTAGTCAAAGCACTGCAATGGTCAGGCTTCTCTGTCATGCTTCACATGTGTGTATGTGCATAAATGAATCTGCCACCATTTGACAGATGAGCCAATGATGGGAACATGAAATTACCCATTTCTTTCTACAAGACCACATCTCTAGAGGGATATGTTGGATATGAGTGTATGTATCTAAGAGTTAACGTGTACTTGATATGTGTCATCCACCTCAGGAGGGAACCTCTGCCCTGATAGAACATCCTAAGACATGTAGTCATTCAGGCAAGGAGAGCAGAACACAGTAAACTTATATCAAAGTATTCTATAAAGCCTGATTTCTGCATTAGAGAAACAGAGGGTCTCTAATACTGATTAGAGTTTTCAAGAGCCAGTCAAAAGGCTTCTATCAGTAAGTGGAATCTTATTGGAGGTTAGGGACTGCTGGGTTGAATGGGTTAGATGGATGAGTGCTGTCTTTAGAAACTGTAGCCAGTATCAGCTAATTCAAGGTCATGTAAGAAGTTAAGGCATCTTTTATTGCACCAAATTTAGATGTTTAAGGTCTGGCTTGTGTATTTGGTGTCTACCTGCTATGTCAAGAGCCAGTGTGGCTTATTTATACCCTAAAATATGAGTCATTTACCGTGTGCCAACCTAATTTAAAGCAGAAAAATCTTACATTTGTAGTCTTTCTGGCTGCATAGAAAAGAAAAGAACTGCAGCCAACTGATACTAATACTATGGAAAACTGAAAAAGAAAAATACAAGGTGACACAGAGAAGGTGAAAGAGATACAAAGAGTAAGGAAAGAAATAATGTAGTCTAAGTAGGACGAAGACAAAATGTTTCAGTGAGACAGCGAGAGAGGGAGGGCGTATTTGGCCCCGCATTGCTAAGCTCCAGGTTAGGTGGCAGGGCCATTTGGCGAAGGCGCTGGTGCTAGACTTGATGGATGAGACAAACTGCAGGCTCTTTTCTCTTGTAACTTTAAAATCATTAAGCCTTTTACACGGCCATGCAGATTTTTATGGCCACCTCAGACAATCTGCCGGGGTTCATGTCTTTAGATCAGCAAGATGGGAGAAAGCAGAGAAAGGAAGAGGATGGGCATAATGTTCAATCTTTATGTAATGCGGCTTATGTCGCTCAGTAATGTTAATTTAAGGTTTGCTTTTTAAAATTTACAGTTATTTCTGGTCAATTTCATATTGGTTGGATTTAATTAAATAATATATGTAAGAAAGTGTTATGTCTTTATTTTTTTCTCCTTTTTGTCTACAAACATCAATAATACCCTAGATTTTGTTGATCAGTCACAGCCTACTGTAAAAAGCAAAAAAAAAAAAAAAAAGAAAGAAAGAAATGTGGCCTTACATAAAATGGCAACTGCATAAAAAATAGAAAACTGAAATGTATGTATAATTTTGTGCCTTTTTAGATTAATTTGTCAAAATGACTTCATTAATATTTAGCTATTTAAATTTTAGCTAGCTAAATACTATTATGATTGCTAGCTTTAGCCTTTGCTAACTTTCGCTAGCGAAGGATAAATTAACAGCAAATTTTCAATGACTACTGTTTCTTTAGGACAGAAAGCACATTAAATTGTAATATCAGAGTCTACATTTGTGATGACAAACTAAACAGTAGGAACCTGAACAGCTATGTAAAGCTGGTAATAACACAGCCAGAGTGATTTATGGCTAGGTTAAGCCTGGGCTTAGCAGCTAGGCTACATTCTTCTACTTTGGACCGAAAACATGGTTTAGTAAGGAAACTTACTAGGTATATGAAGGACAGTTTAAAAAATTCAATCAAAAATAAAATGCAAGAATCTTAAATACAGCTTGCAGAATCCACGATGCTGCGTGAAAATATTCAAATCTCCTTCAAATGACATAATGTGAAATTTAGTTTTATCCTTTTCCCGTCTCTTCTGATCCTCCTATCATAAGACAGGTGAGAATGGAGTTCAGCAGGTAATCCGCACTAAGAGGACGCCATGACAGTGATCTAAGAGTCTAATCTGCTGCTCCTCTTTGCCAGACACGTTTTGCAATAACAAACACAGAGAGGAATAACCAGGAGATACACAGCGAGGATATGAGTTGCATTACTTAAATCTAGTTATCTAAGATAAACCTTTAACCAGCAAATGAGGGGAACGCACATGCTGGCATAACATATTCACATCACCTTCTGATAGGATTCTATTTCCTTTTTTCCTCTAAGGGTGGATATCGGTACAAAAGGCCAGAAATGTTAATGATAAACCAGCAGCAACAACAGTGTGGGAGGTACTATGATCCGCTCTAAATATTATCAATAACAACTCTGTGCGTGTGTCTTTATCCATCCATCCTTCTATCCATCCATCGCTCTCATTCTGCCTCCACAGGCTGCCTCCTCCGCTGTTAGGATTCAATTAACACGGTGCAGGCAGCCACGGCACCCTCATTAAAGCTAATTAGTTAAAACATCAGCCAATCTAGCGTTAATTGGCTTTGGTAATTAATTCAGCCGCTAGACCATATGAAAGCAGCAGGGAGAGCGATAATGAGAGGCAACAAGAGAGGCGAATCAAAGCAAGGGGAAGGGGGAAAAAAAGGAGAGTAAATGAGAGACATAAAGAAAGAATAAATAATAGGGAAGTAATATGCAGGAGACTATTTTTTGTGTTGATATGTGCTGCTGAAGACCAGCTCTAAGTGTGGATTAATAGGGCTATTGAACACAAAGTCAAGCAAGTATGTCAGCTATATGGAGAACAGTCAGCAGAAAATATCAGCATCGATTAAAACGCACTGAAAGTTCCTGTTAATGGGCAACAGTAGCTATCAGACGATAAATAAAATATATAATGTCAAAGTGTGAGCTGAATTTGTGTTTGCAGTAATACTATTCACTATATTATTTAGTATAGCACACACACACACACACACACACACACACACACACACACACACACACACACACACACACACACACGAGCGTGCAGGCGGGCAAGAAAACAGGCTGTGTTTGTGTGATTAGGGCTGACTCAGAGTATCTATTTCAAACTTGCTGATGTCCCTGTTTGCCCACTGACACGGCATGTTCCTGTCATGATTAGGCCCTTTGGGATGGAAATGAGTGCCGACAGGCCTCACGCCCACACCTCTCTCCATTCGGTATCCCTCCACCTCCACACAGCTGAGGAAGGAGAAATGGAATAGAGTCAGTCAGCACAGACAGGGCATAGGTCAGTAAAAGCAGAAGTGTCTTCCCTCTGTGTGACTTAATTATAAACACACGTCATACACTCCTAACTGCAGGCATAGCTTTCATATCCCATGTTCTAAAAGGATGCTAAATAAGAACAGTGAATATTCCACTTAGTCTGCTTTTGCTACCTTCGGCTTCCTGCAAACCACTGGCACAATACATGTGGCTGTGTGTTATTGGGATTGGTCCGTGGCTGCTGCTTGTGCCTGTGGCTCTGTGGGTCAGCGCTTGGTTAATGCTCCATTAATTTACTTCTTTCTCGCTCGCCACTCTTGGACAGGGGCATGCACGCGCACTGACAAGGTGATTGATTGAATAAACAGCTGTCAGTAGTTGGAGATAACCTTACAAGCATCACTCCACTGTCTTCAAGACGAACACATATGCCTGTTGCCAGGTCCCAGGAGTAAAAGCAGCATTATACATGCTGACACACACACACACAGACACACACACACACTGGGATCATTAGATCACAATTTATCACGTATGTTCAAACTAGGCAGCCGGTGATTTATGATGTGCTGATCTCTTGGGCTTTCCCTTTCTCTTTTCTAAATCCACCAAGTTTGATTTTAATTCCTTTTGAATTCTAAGAGTGTGTTTAAAAGTAAGGGGCCGTGAAAATATTCTTCTGACCCAAAACCTTTCCCCAGTGACACAAAAAGTATTGTGCATATAGTAGCAGTAGTGCAGTTCCTATCGATGTAAGACGAATGCATCTTCTATTCATTCTGCCTCTTATTTACCCACAGAAAAATTCCAATTGTCTTGAACAGACAGCATACATCCATACTCCTGCACACACACACACACACACACACACACACACACACACACACACACACACACACACCTTTCCACTTGCTACCCCTCAGTCGGCCATCTCTTCATCCCTCCTCTCCTCTGTACGGCACCGACATTTCATTTGCTTTTCTAAAAGTGACAACCCCAGGGAGCGAGGGAGGGATAGTGAAAGACCCCGGTGATGAGTTTTGAGCAGGGCGTGGAGGAGTGCTATTTAAAAGTGCCATGCATCACTGTCAGGGAGTGAGACGGCACACAAACACACACACACATACGCACATATGCTCAGACAGACACAGGGAACGCACACGCTTGCAGAGAGCAACGCAAAGCAGCCCGGGTGGCAAACTGAAGTTGACCCCCGTTCCATTTCATCAAATGTCCCCTGAATGAGCCACACAGCCTCATCTATTTTGCACGCGCGCCCATACGGAGGCAGTGATCAGCCTAGTGTCTAGCCTGGTTAAATCACAGCTCACTTAAGAGAAAAACCATATCACTTCACCGGGAGACCCATGCACACACACACCTTGCTAGTCCCATTTGTGTTAATGCGGCCCCCTGGTTTTGGGCTTTAGGGCTCATATTCGCCATTATGGAGATGATGGCTTTACGGAGCCCCTCTCACCTCACCTTGCATCGGTCTCGGGGAAAGACAGGGGAGAGTCGAAATGAAGGCTGACACCTCGGTGGGATTTATTTGATTGCGGATGCGAAGCAGTGTCATTCTGGAGAAAGGGAGAATGCAACGGGAGGAGGAGGTGGAGGAGGAGGCCTGGACCCGGAGGCTAAGTGAAAGGAAGAAGAGGAGAAGATGGTGGGGTGAAGGGAAAGAACGACAGAAATAAAGGAAAGGAAAAGAAAGAGATTGGAAGGGAAGGGAGGAGGAGTCAGGGGGAAGCAGAAGTGGCCCTCTTTCCCTTTCGTGAATCAAATCAAATTCCCCTTATCGCACATTATTTGAAGAGGTTATCGGGCGCGGTAATGCGGTTACACGCCGGGCCGCGGCTGAGAGATTTCCTTGTTTACCGATGTTGGCGGGTGTTATAGCTAACCGGCCGGGCGAGCGGGAGAGGGGAGGGGAGAAGAAGGGAGGTGGAAGAGGAGGAAGGGAAGACGAGAGACAAGAGGGTTGTAGGCATAAACACTTGATGCATGTCAGAAAACTCATTTAGGGGAACAACAAGGAGGGGGAATGGAAGTGTGTGCGCGCACATGTGTGTGTGTATACACATAAGGTGAAGACAGTTGTTCAAGGACAGAAAAACAGCCTCTACATGTAGACACTTTGTAATTCCATTTGGGGAATGTGCAAGTGTGCCTGTTGCGGTGTGTTTGTGCGAACGTAGCATACAAACATACTCTGTATATGCCAAGCCATAAATCCGGCCTTCCTGTTTTCTGACTCTTACTGTTGCGCTTAAATCCAGTTTACATGCTCGGTGCTCATTAGCTGATTGTGTGCACCCTTTACAAGTCAATACAATTCCTTGCAGAAGATATAAAAAATAGAAAAGAGTGATCAAGTTCATGGAAAGTCAAACATTTTGGTTTCTTTCTAAACTCCTTCATAAAGAGGACACGTTTAACCCAAAAATCTGTAAGTTTTTAGAAAAGTGCATTTCTTACTGCCATGTGCCATCAAGGCAAGCTATAAGAAGCGCATAGAAAAAGGGAAGGGTTCAGTGTACACCAATCTCCTGCTTCCTTAGAGGCCGCCATGTTGGGCGAGATAAAGGCAGACAGATGACACGCAATCCAGGTCATTAAATGGGATTTGGAGCCACAGTTTTGTGAGTACATGCTTTGCCTCTTAGCCCATTGAGCCATGAGGACACCCCAAATGGTGTTTTATCTCTGGTCCCATTGAGAGAGAGTATTGAGCTGACAATCCCTGTCCTCTCTGGAGGTGGCCTTTTACCTCAGCTCATTGTAGTCTGAGACTGGGAGCCTGTGCTATCTAGCATCTATTGATTCCCACTTCATCTGGACCAAAGCAAGGAAGAGGGAGACGGGGTAGCACCAAGAGACTGAAGAGAGAGGAGAAAAAGTTTTTATTTTACAAAGAAGAAGAAGAAGAACGCCAGTTGAAGTAACGTTTTCATCATTTCGTGATGACTAATGATTTACCAATTTTCAGCAGCTTTTGGCTGCGCAGCCTCTGAAGTCTGAGATTTTTGAAAATAAGGATCACTCATATTTATTAGTGCACAATAAATATGAAAAGGGATATGAGGAAGAAAAGGAAGAAAGGAAGAAAAAGCAGTGTTGCAAATGGGGAAAATGAGCATGTAGAGTTAGGAAAGCAGAAAGTAAGGCTATTAGGATGAAAGTGAAACAAAAGGAAAGGAAGGGATGACAAAGAAAAGAAGATCCCTCCTCTTTGCTCTCCACTCTTCCACATGATCTGGCTCTCTCCTCCTCAACATCTGCTGTCTGTAATTGCCTGTCTAGTTGTGTTTGTATGTGCGGCTCCTCTCATTATTTGAAAAGCCTAATCAAGGACGTATTTTGGGGTGATCATTGATTAAATTTAACATCGTTTCTGTTTTTTGAAAAACTAAAAAGTAAAACAGCCTTATGGTTATCTTTGCAATTTTCAGTCATTCCACTGACAGATTCACAAAGCTGAACTAGGAATTAGCTACTCAATTTGTCGTGTTAGACCAGCGTAAGTGTCGTGTCAGCAGTACAGCAGTCAGTAAATAAATCAGACTGGCGATCAGAAAAGTAAGAGGATATGCTTCCTGCCAGCTCGGTGACTTATTGTTTCGTGAAGCCACTGAGATCTGTTAACTGGCTCAAGTGACAGAGATGAAAGAAGGGAAAGTGGTGACAGGAGGAAATAAGGAAGAAGAGGAAAAGAGAGAGATAGTGATCTGGAAAGGAGAAAGAGTAAGTAAAGACAGATGGAGGGACTGGGAGAAGGAGAAAGAAGGAAAAGGAAGTCAGAGAAAGAGAGATAAGACGATCCATCTTGGCACATTTTGTAGGGTGGGAGGGTTCAGGCCTATATTCCATCATGGCTGTCAAGGAGACGCACACCTTCTCTTGGCTCTCCTGCTCCATCCATCCATCCATCCCCTCGTTTGGGCAGCCGACCAGTGCTTCACTGAGGAGTCTCAACACTAAAAAGTCCTGTCAGTCCTATTTCCTTGTTATTGTCCAGCCGTCTTCTCGCTCCAACCCCCCCTCCATCTTCTGCAGCTCCGGTACCTTCCCCGTGCTACCCAAGATTAAACGCTCCCTCGTCGCGCCGCAGGGGGAGTGTGTGTGTTTTGAGTGTGTGAAGTCTAAAGCGGGACATGTGGATACACACATGTGTTTGCGTGTCGCCCCAACATTAATCATCTTTAAGGGGCTGACAAGCAGGGTGTGCGACATCGCATCACATCAGCACCACCCCACCCCCCCATCCTTCCCAACCCGGCTTCTCCTCCTCTTCCTCCTTCGAGGGATTTTTCTGTCCGTTCGGCTCTCCCCATCGCTCACTTCCCTCGGGGAACACTTGACAGGGAGAGGGGAAAAATAAGAGGAAGGGAAAAGAGAAAGTACATGGGAAGTAAAATTGACAGGAAAGGAGGAAACACCACAACAGCAAACAAGTTTAAAAAAAGAAAAGAAAGAGATGAAGAGTGAAAGTTTTGACAAGACTTTTAGGGCAAATAAACATTGCATGGCATTACATTTGGATTAATTGGGGGCCCGTTTTTGACTGAAAGATGTTTCATTTGCTAATTTTGCAAGTTTTATGTGATAATTTTCATATGGAGACACACTTGTTGCTGATATATTTAATATTTTTTAGCTTTAAAAAAAATCTGACTTTTAAAAAAATGCAAAGTTTCCCTTCAGTGTTTGATTGAATGCTTTGTGTTGCAGGATTTATGAAATTATCTATTTATTTTCACATATTGGGGCTGATTTTATATTTTGGTCTACGTTTAGTGCTGCTTTTATGTTTTTGGTGACAGCAGTTCCCATCTCTGTTGGATCTAAAAGCTGTTAGCTGTATTTATTCCATCACATCAGAGAAAGTCAAATTTGCATGTCTTAGGAATATGTTTGGTGTTAATGTGCTGGTTTATATTTTCTGTAAAAAAAAAGAAGCTTGAATTCAAACCACTTCACACAACCCAATCATTCCTCCACTTTAGTATGTTTTCCTCTTATTCATTGTTGCTTTTCTGTTGTCGTAAATGTGCAGCTACATGTCTTTATCATCAGTCTGCCAGTACAAAAATAACCTCATTCACAGAGAATCTTTCAAACTTCAAAAGAAAATCACCTTTTATTGAAATGCACAAAGTAAACTTTCACCATGCAAAACAAGCGTTTGCACTTTTTTTTTGGACTCAACAATAATCAAGCATATGTTTGTGTGCGTGTCCGCGACCTCCAGGAGTGCGTTTGTCTGCAGAATAGAAAGCGGCCCCATCGGCTGCAGAGGGGGATTGGATCTGTTCTTTGTTTGCTGTGGCGGATGGCGGACGGCTTCAGCATGACTCAAATTATCTTGTCAAAGCAATAAAGGGGAGAGAAGAGGTGTGCAGGGGCTGAGAGGGGGGCTAAAAAGGAGATGAAGAAACAAGGAGAGAAAGGGAAAAATCAGAAAGGAGAGGGGTAGTAAGGGAGAGAGAAAGGAAGAAATGAAAATAAAGAAGATGAAAAAGAAAGGAAGAAAGAAAAAGCAAAGAAAGGATTGTAGGGAGAATCAGAATGCAAAAAAGAGAAGGAAACATGTAAAAAAGAGATAGAAAAAGAGAGAAAGAAGGTAATCGATTACCTATTTTTCAAAGTCACTTAACGTGTCCAGTGCTGTGGGCTGTGTTAAGCAGCAGTGCAGGAGAATGGGAGGCTAGTATGCATGCACACGCTCTGAGAAAAGAAGGGCAGCGGCAGAGGTGGGTTGTGGAGGGGGGGGCGTTTGTGCGTGCTTTCCGTTACTAGTTGTATCATGAGTCCTTTTGCAGGAAACTGTGAGCAAGGATAAATGCCCCCCAAGGGCTGCATGTGTATGTATAGGAGTGTGTGTATGTAATGTTTGTGCATTAAAAAGAAAAGAAAAAGAAAACGGTTCACTAAAGACAAGGCAGACAGGGAGTCCCCCCGTACCTGGTCCCCTTGTTGCCGTGGTGACAAGCGGTCTAAACGGGATGTCCTGGCTGAGGCGGGGCCTATTGTTTGCGGGCTAAAAAAAGAACTATTTGATTGGCTATCCAGGAAATCAGGAAGTGTCCTCCAACTCTAAGCACTGATATGATTTCAATAGATGGTATTTTTAGCCAGGTTAGACAGACAAAGCACAAACACAAAAATGCATACGTTCCAACACGTACGCAGTGCTCGACACAATAACACACACACAGAGAAACAGGTGTGGCCCCACCCTAAGCCCTGCTGATCAAGGACAATGAAGTGAGGTAGTGTTGGCAGACTCTATACAGCATTATCTCATCCATGGCAGACACTTATTTAACTCCCCTTCTAACACCACCTCCCGCTTTGACCCCAGAGCAACATTACACAATGGATACTGTAGAGCACTCTAGTCCGCTTTTGTAAGCGTGTAATCCAGAAATGTATACTGTGATGCTTGCTGAAGATGCTGGCTCCTTAAACCCATTTTCTTGCTTTTACCCTAAAACTTCTGCTTCACTGCCACATGACAAAGTCTGTCAATACTATGCAAAGTGATTTATGTAGGGAATTTATGCAAGGTCACCACATGCTCTAGCATCTTGTCAATCACAATGTGGCCGTGTCCTAAAGCATACCCTGCATGTTTTTACTGTATGGAAACATATTTTTATGAAGTGACCATTGTGACGTAAATAAGGCTTGACGTGAGTGACTGAAACAATGATCTCTTTAGGAAAATGCCAACTGAAGTTGTAGATGGAGTGAGTAGTAGGGTTTGCGATAGGACCCATTTTTGCACTCATAGAAGTTGCCCCCTGCTGGCCATTGTAAAACTACATTTTTAAGGTACTTCCACACTAGCTTCATTTGTACTCGATGGGATTCTGCAGTAATAAAACAACAGTAAAAAAAAATAATATTTGAGGTGCATTCTGATACCATATAATTAAACACACTCAACATGTAAGGTTTGTGCATGAAAAAAGAAATGGTTGGGTGCTTATATCTCTTATGCTGATATTCTTGTCACTGTGTGTTTCTCTTCATTGGTGTCTCCAGGTAAAAAGAAGATGTCCCTGTATGACAGCCAGGCTCCAGTCTGTCCCATCTGCCAGGTGTTGCTCAGGCCTGGAGAGCTACAGGAACACATGGAGACAGAGATAGAGAGGCTAGCCACCATCTGCCTCAGGTAGGACTGAGCTCTCTCCTTAACAGAGTCAAATATTTATTATAAGCGTTACTTTAATGATCTGTAGGTATGTATATATATATATATGTCTTTATATACTCTGTTTGGGTCAGTCTCAATGAAACTGTGCACGAACACGTTACACAAACTATTAACATCTATATGTTTAAAGCTAAGTTTAGCCCGGTGTCTTACAATAACGGACACGGTTGAATGAAGGTATAATGAATCCTGTAATCTTGAATTGGAAACATTGTCCTGGGTATGAAATAACAAATTGGGATGTCTCATAATTTCATTAAATTAAATAACATGAATCATATTACCAGGATGTATTGGTTGGTACAGAGTAATTTTGAAGGATTATTACCGCCTGTATTTCAACTAAGATTTTATGTCCAGCTCGCTGACCTATTTTTTTATTCTGAGCAAAGATTTTGGTATCATAAATCTGCATAAAAGGCAGGAGCACGCTGTCAATGCAAAGCTAAGCGTTTCCTACAGGGATTAGGATTCAAACCCGTGACCTCAAGTTCACTTCTGCCCCCTTTTTTTCCCCACACGGCAGTTGCACGAGCTGTTTTACGATGGACAAATCAACTCCGAGCCCTTGTAACGATGGAACACAACCATTAGGACCCATATTTCACCTTGACCACGCGTCGGGTTTTGTGTGTGCACCTACGTCTGTGGTTGTGACCCAGTGTCCACCTAAGCGGCCCAGTTTTATGATAGTACCCATTAACCTGAAGGAAAAGGGCAACAGATAGCGTCACCCCAAGTGGAAATCACACTTCATTTACCCACCGTTTACACTGTGCGCACCCCTCCTCTTGTCTCTCCCTGTCCAAACACTATACCACTTGCTTCTTCTCTTCCATTTATTTGCAATCATTTATTTATTTGATTTTTTTCAATCTCTTCCTAAATCTTGTTTTTCCCCTTTGCTTAATAGGCCTTTACTGTTCTTTTTTCTCACATCTCATCTATATTTCATTAGTTATTTCTTCATGATCTTTTGATTTTAAGTCAGTTCCAGTCATTTAAGACCAAAGCAATGGCCTAACTTCCTGAATAAGTCAATTTATATATTTTTTATATAGCTATGAGCTTTCTATTGTAACCCAACAATACTACAGAGAAAACCCCAACAATCAAACAACCCCCGTTGAGTAAGCTGACAGCTGGAAGTAAAAACTGCCTTTTAACGGGAAGAAACCTCCAACAGAACCAGGCTCAGGGAGGGGCAGATGTATGGAAAATAGGACAGTGCAGGAGAAACCGATAGACAGAGATGGATTGCCTGCCAAAACCCCCCCCGAATCAAACAAATAATTGAAAACAAAGAAAATGTAAATGTATAATTATGAAGAACATATATGTATGGAAAAGAATGGAGGAAATGATCGAACTGAGCGTCAGCCAAGCATTATTGGACAAATCTTGTTTTATTTTCTGAGCTATCAGCCACATCTCAAGGCTTTAATCCGTGGATAGAATTGGTTCAGTTGTCATCCAGAAAGCCAGGAGATGTGGCTGGGAGCTCTGGGGAAACGTGGGAGCCATGCATCATCTAATAATATGGCAAGGTGTCTGTGTGTTTTAATAATTAATAAAGGTTAGTAGTTTGTCCTTCCTTCTGGCAGTGTGGGATGCTAGCCCTGGGAAGCCTAGTTCCGATGTCCACTCTCTGTCTCTCTCTCACACACATACACAGTTATTTAAGGAAATAGCATCATCCCGGCCTGAGAAGGGATGGTGGCTAATGTCACAGCTGGCTGATTTGCCTACTTGCCATTAGATCCATACGTACACCACAGAAAAAGGGAACAAGAAGAAGCAAGAACGGAGATGTTGAAGATATTTTGTAAAAAGGACTTCCTCTGTATCTGTGAGTGATCTAAAGAAATGTGAACAGGAGATAAAACCGAAAGGGTTGTGTGCATTATATCACAAAACTAACCCGCCAATTCTAAATGGCACACCCACCCACCGTGTCTCCTTCTCTCTGGCTCTCTGCATGGGAGCTGCCATTATTGGAAGTGACAGTGGGAATTTGGTCCAATTTGTGGTAAATGTGCCTTTAATGACGAGCAGCGCTTGCTGAATGAAAGAACTGTGGGTATGGAAACGAAGGTGTCTGTGTGTGTCTGTGTGAGTGTTTAAGAAGCGTGTGTTTCTACTTGTTTTGCCCTTCTGTCCTAGTTGCTCTTGCTTCATGTAAATGTACAAGTGTTTGATTGCAACTGTCAGTCCGTGTCCTCTCTTCTGACTGCGAGCTCTGTCACTTGTTCATAGGACATGGCTTTTCATGTTTAGTCATCGAAATCACACACGCACACACACACACACACACACACACACACACACACACACACACACACACACACACACACAGTTTGGCAAATGGAAATCTATCATGCCCTGTACATGTCAGATGGCTTGGGGCAGGCAAAGTAATCTACATACCCCATCGCCCCCCTCCTCACCTCTGCTCCTCTTCTTCTCCCTCCTCCTCTATAATCAATTTGCCTCCACTCAAGCCCCCACCTCTCCACCAGATGACACAAAAAGGCAAAAAGCAATCAGTACCTTGAGTTTAGTGCCATCCCTCCATTCTTCCTTCCATCTCCATCCACCAAGAAACGACTTATTCATCTTTAGTTGGTTCTCTCTCTTTGCCCCCTCTGGTTGGGAGTGGAGGTGTGAGGCCGTCACTACAATTCAGTAGCACTGTGTACGACCAATGCAGATTTAACCAGGATGGAGGTGACTGGGCAGATTTAGTTAATTGAATTCCATCAAATTACTGTTCAAACCAAATTCAACAGGCACTGTTAGCACTAAAAAATAGGATAAATATACAATCCTGTTGTTGATACTTATAGTCTGAGTAATGTGAAATACTCCACAGTAGTTGCATAGTGAGATCAAGGGATACTTTAAACAATTACAGCAGTCTGAGATTGCATATCTGTGACACAGCTGGAAATCGCCACTATTGCATACACAAATTATTAAATCTCTGGAAGGATATCTGGATCTGAATAGTTTCATATATTGTGTTGAAAACTTGACAGTGATTTTCATATCTCAAACTATGTATAAGTAAATAGTTAATTCCAAATTTTGCCTTGTTTCTTACAATCTTTCATTAAAAAAAAAATCCAGATTCAGATCTGGAGCACTTCCAAAGCTGAATATAATAATAATAATAATAATAATAATAATAATAATAAGCTTTATTTTAATAGTATTTTTTATAAAGCAGAGTTTATAAAGTGCTTTGGCAAGCAGGCGGAAGCAAAAGCAACCAGAAAGCCAAACATTAAAGTCACACCCAGCCCTGACGAGTAAAATTCTGCAAACAAATGTGCCAAGCAATTCGCATTACTCCTTTGGCAGAGTTACTTACTTACATGCAGAGCAATAAGATGACCTTCAAGTGTAAATGGACTGTGTTTACCAGGGTGCAAGGGACTTAAATAAGACACTTTTGAGTTGCTGTATGAACAGCATCGACAACAGCAGATTTTCTAGCTTTATCTCTAAAATATTGACTCAGGAAGGTGTAACAGCCTCCAGAGTTCTTGAAGTGTCCCCTTAATATTTGTGAAAAGAGCTTCAGCACAAGAAATGATTGCAAAATAAATAACAATAGTAACTTAAATATTAGTGTATGTAATGGTTATTATGTGTACCTTTGCATAACATAAAATTCACAAAGACAAACCGTCTATACAGAAATCAACTTTTTAGACCCTGTTAAAAATGATGATGAACTAAAAATGTAATAATTAGAATGTTTTAATATAATGGATCAAATTTCCACAGCTATTTCTAGATTTGATACATAACCCTGTACATTTTATACATATCTTCCTACAATTTTTAAAATTTTCTATACATATTCTGTACATTGTTACCTATGCACAATTCGGCTGCTTATGTTTATAGGACCACCTTCTGTCTTCCTTTTATATTTAATTTTTTCCTTGCTGTAAGAGCTCTGTAACACTGAAATTTCTCATCCGTGGGACAATAAAGGTTTATTCTGTTCTATTCTATTCCAGTTTTATTTTATTGTGGATGGTAAATGACAAAATGTTACTTTTGACCTGCAAATTTTAATATCCATCTGATACCAAGTAATCATCGGGCCTACGTTACCAATACCAATATATTTAACCATAAGTCAGCTTATGCAGGGAAGAACAGTGTGACAAGACTCATTAATTTGTAATTTCTGAACACATTTTAATGACCACTAAATCACTCCGAGTTTTAATTTCCACAATAATTTGTTAACAAAACAAAAAACGCCTTTCAGCTTTTCATGCATTTTGAAACTGTTGTTTTTTTCTGTTTTTTTAAAGAACTGCAATGTAAATGTGCCTGTCTCTAAAGGACTTTGTGTCAGCATTTGTTGTTTTTTAAAATACATGGTTGAGTATATAGTTTCATTTCCCCAAAAACCCTGAAAACTGATTTATCGCCATTGTTTGGACTAAATATTAAACTTACAGGCTATAAACACAATATCAATCCTATCATGCTGGTATCAATCTGATACCAATACCAGCGTTTGTATCGATACTATTGTGCTAGTATCGGTCAGCACTGATAATATTTATATATATTTGGATCAATCTACCTACCTCTACAAAAAGCTATAAAAACTATTTGTGTGAGGCACCGACATGCCCTTACCTCTCCTACACGTGCCTCATTAGCAACACATATTAAATCGCATCTGTCATTCATCCTTGCCTCCTTTTCCCTACTTGCTTGGTGTGTTTGTTTCACTTTGCTTTGCTGCTCATTTCCTCACTCTTCTCCTCGCTTTGACATGGCAGCCAGCTGGAATTTCCAGCCCTATAACCCTCGCTATCAAAAATTCATAGAACTGGGCACGCAGATGTGTGCAAAGCGCTGAGAAGAAGCGGCAGCACACCAACTCTCCCATCACTCCCTCTCTTCCTTTCTCTAGTTTTCTGTCTCCTTTCATCTTTCCCTCGCACGATGTCTCTCTTTATGTTGCCCGCTCGTTCTCTCTCACCACATTTCTCTCACCTCACATTTCATCCCCCCCAGCTACCCCAACTCCTCTTTCATCTCTCTATCACCCCCTCTGTCACCGTGGCAATTTTCTCCCATCGTGGCAGGCATGCAACTGCTGTCCTCTCTCGCTCTCTTCCCCTCTCTCTGTCTCCCTCCTTCTCTTGTCGCTGTTTGACACTGTCAACAAGCAGGTAGAGTTGGCTGTTATTGTTGATGCCTCTGCAGAGGTTCCAGGTAATGAATAAAAGAGCGATAGAGGGAGAAGGAGAGAGAGATGACAGAGACAAAGATAGAAAAGGGGGTAAGAAAGGTGTGTGTTTGTGAGTGTGCTGGTGGTGGGGTGTTGGCAGATTCCCCTGCATTACACGGCAGCTTGACTGTGTCACCCATGTTTATTCTCTTTGTTGGCGGAGGTGTGGCCTGCTGTTCTGTGGTTACACACACAGTTGCAAAACAACATGCAGGTGCATATGCACATCCACAGGTAATGGCAGATTTCTACATACAGATTCACCATCAACAGAGACATAGAATATATACATAAGCAAACACCCATCCTGCACACCGAACCACAGGCGTACTTTCTAGGTATGCAACTAAGTCATCTCCGAACAAAAATAATCAGACATGAGAGAAAATAACAACTAATAACTAACTACTCACTAACCCTATTTCTTTTCTTGTGACATTGTATAGCACAAATATTTCAAAGTAAATTGGAGTACATTTCAAGTTCAAATCCTTGCATTGTTGTATTTTAGTTTAATTATATACACTGCTAAAAAAAACAACAACTAGGAAGACTCATCAGATCTCAATGGGAAAAAGTCAGGATGGATATATCCATACTGATATGGACTGGATAATGTGCCAGGAACCAAAGGATGACACATTATTTGATGGAGTTGGAAATGATCAACCTACAGAGAACAACACCTCAAAAATCTAAGAGAAAAACTGAGTTTGCTGAAATTTAATTTCAGCAACTCAAAGTGATATTCCTTGGTTTGCATGGCCTCCACATGCTTTTATACATGAATCACAACCTGTAAGGGTCTGACAGTGCTCATCCTGTTCCTGCTTGCATAAAGGAGCAGATACCAGCCCTGCTGGTGAGGTTAGGGAACTCAAGGATGCAAATGTTTCCAATCACAGAAGCCTCCCACAAAGAGCTCTGTTGAAGCATAGACTGTATGTAAAAGATGTAAATGGCCTCTGAGGCATCACCAATTGTTTAGCAGCATTCTGTTGCTAAAGCCTTAATCTGAGTGCCATTTTTGGTGTTCAATGTGATCTGGCTGAGAAACCAGGAGTAACTGCACAATTATCAACTAGAAGAAAAGTGTGTGTACTTTATTGGTCCCCGTGGGGAAAATCCCTCTCTGCATTTAACCCATTCACTCAGTGAAGCAGTGGGCAGCCATTGGGCGCCCGGGGAGCAGTGTGTAGGGACGGTACCTTGCTCAGGGGTACCTCAGGGTAGCTGTTCAGGGGAATCGAACCCCCGACCTTCCGATCACGGGGCCACCACTCTACCTACTGAGCTATCCCTGCCCAAACTAGAGGCTTGTCGATCACCTGATTGAATATGTTTTAGGACTTACAGTTACAAAACATCACAACATAACGATGTATTCAGTGTGAACTGAAACTCCCAACTGAGGCCATAATCTCATCAGGAAAGAGCAAAAGAGCTGAAACACAGAAAGCAGGCTGAAACACACTTTTTTATGTGTGTCGGATCAATATAATTCAAGGAATCTTGTTTTAATTTGATTGAAAAATGAAAAAAAAATGAAAAAAGCCTGGTTTATGTGGTTTACACATAAACCAGGCTTTATGTGTAAAGTTAGCCGGGTTCCTCTTTAGATACGCTGACAGTGATACACCGAGTGCTGCTGTGCACAGAATCATTTTTTAGGATATATATAAAAAGAACTACACCCTGCTTCACACGTCCTTTATAGGAACAAATACTTCCACTGCACTTTGACACGTCCATCACCCTCCCCACTCCTAGCTTCCTCTGTGCAGCTCTGCATTATATTTCACCGCTCTTATATTGCCCTTGTCTTGCTCTTACTCCTCCTTGTGCATCACTTTGTAAATTCTTCACTTCAGATAAGTGACATATAAATAAGGCTTCTTATTCTTATTACCCACCCATCCATCCATTGAAAAAGGAAATTCCTTGTCTACCAGGGCATGCTGTCAGATTAGAGGTTGTGCTCAATTCAGTTTTAGGCTCCCTTCCCTTTGTGGTCTGCCACCGTCTGTTTGAATCTGTTCGTGTGTGTGTGTCCAAGAGGGTCTGGTGAGCTAACAGGGTCTCAAAGCAAACATGACAATCCTGTCTCGCTTCGTCAACGTCAGGCTTGTCGCAAGGATTTGTGAAGCTCGGAGAAATTTATCTCTGTGTTTGGGTGAAAGTCTGAGAGACAGAGGATGGCAGAGGCAGCAGATGGGCGAGAATAATGGGGAAGGTAGACAACAAGGCGGGGGAAGAAGAGAAGAAAAAGTGGGCAATAAAAAACAAAATGAGAAAAATCAATTGAGAGCAGAGGGGTCCGTAAATGTGAGGGGGGGGGGGGGATCAAAATAAAGTAATGTGTCTGTATTTGAAGAATAAAAGCATTTATTTGGTATGCAACTAACCCCAGCTTTGGGCACCTTTGTCCTTATAATATTTATATGCTGACAAGTCAAACCACTGTTAATCATCTTATTGCCTGCTTCTGTGTATGAACATGATGAGTGAAAGCAGCCAAGTGAACTGAGTGCGCTGCTGCATTTATAAGTCATCATAAAGGGTCGATGAGAATAGAAGAGTGATGGATGAAAGTGAATGAAAACATTATCAAGAGTCTGATAAACTGATTTGCAAGTGAGTCGCAGGTGAAATTCACAGATATTAGTTGTGTGTTAGTGTGTGCAGGGAGTCAGAACGTAACCAGAATCCACTCAGGATCACAGTACGTCATGTGATCTCACTGATTTCCTTTTTCTCTTCTTTCTCTGCAGCAGTAAGAACCCGTCATCCAAGGATGGAGCGGCCACTCCAGGAACCCCCAAGGTGAGCCCACGCTCAGTGTTTAAAGCAACACTGTGTACTGTGTGTAGGAGATAATAAATTGTATTTAGATAGAAACATATACATATTCATGTAAGCTAAAAACAAGAGGAAGATGCAGGATTAGACAAGGTTAGATTTCAAAGTATTATACCTACTTTTCAGTAGTGCAGCGTACTTTCTTTACCATTCAGCTACCAGAGTTGTTACTCAGTTTCTGTTCCTCTCTGCTGCACTAAGGGGAAATCAGCTGGACTGTCTTACATCTTATACAAACCAGCGCCAGTCTCCCTTGTCTAACGGGCAGCAGGACCAGGAGGCACTGTACTGTGATTGTTCCAATTAGAGAGTCAGAGAGAGAATGCAAGCAGAAAAAAAGACAGAAGAGATCAAACTGCAAGAAGACGGATTTATGATCCCATCAGGAAGCCTTTTCTTACTGTTTCTGTGTCTTCATCTGGCTGAGGCCTCTTTTAAAAGACTTCTGACATCTCGTATTGTCAAAAGACCCAATATAATACTCCGACTCTACTCACAACATGTGAGCGCTGTAATGACTATACAGTTCAGCTCAATTCAATTTTACTTAAATGGCACCATATCACAACAACAGTACCCTCAAGGTGCTTTATATTGTAAGGTAAAGACGCTACAATAATACAGGGAAAGTACCAGCAATCAGACGACTCCCTCTGAGTAAGCACTTGGCGATAGTGAGAAGGAAAAACTCCATTTTAACAGGAAGAACCCTCCAGCAGAACCAGGCTCATGGAGGGGCGGCCATCTGCCATGTCTGTACCATATGTAGGAGAAGAAAAGGAAAGAAATTTTTTCTCATATCGGAGAAATCATCCAAACTGCCTGATTGTGGCACTGTGTTCATTGTTGTGGCTTGGCAGGGGTTACGCAGGGTTGCATTAAACAAATTATAGTGGATTACTGTATTCACCCTGTCCGTATAAGCCAGTGTCCAATGTACTGCTGAAATATCGGTTTCCAGACCTTTATAGTGTGAACTCTCCTATTAACAGGGTGTCAACAGTTTATAAAAGTAGGATATATTAATTCATCCTTCATCAGGCGTTTGGTGCTCTGGTAAATCATTTATGTCGGTCTGCGGTATATTCTGGATTTGTGTTTCCTAAAGATCCCTAAAGTCATCAAGTTCCTTCATTATCTCCACATTTGTTTTAGCCGCTGACTAAATACCAGGTCAAAGTCTTATAGGCCACTGCAGGAAGATGTGCACTTGGATTGCAAAAGAATATACAATTCGGGTTATTCGCTTTCATTCCCTTACACCTTTGGGTGCTGACCCGGGCTTAGAGCAGTGCTCGCAGCACTGTGGGTGGGCTTGTACTTGAGAGAGGCAGACAATGCCGGGTTGAGGGGTGAGTGCTGGCCTTCTCTTCCAGCCGTGACTGCGCATCACACTGATGTTGTTTAGTATTCAGCTGCAGGCCACGGAGAATGGAGAAGGCCAGTCTGAAGCACACGGGCCTGTTGTTGTCGTTCCCAGCTTGGTATGCATCACCCAGCTGCGTTAAACCGGAGATTAACCCCGACACATCTACTCATGTGGTACTGTGCCCACTTGCTAAGCTAAAGTGAGGGGGAAATGTGAGATATGTGTCGGACCGGACATAAATTTGTGAGATGCTGCACCACCCAGTGTGCATTTGAGCAAATTTAAGTCCTTTTCCCAAACAAATAAATAAATATGTTATCATTTACACAATGCATGTTTCTGACATTCTGACATTTCCAGTGACTCACCTAACTGTAGCCTTAAGCACAACTTTTGTTAGGAACAGACCCTTTTTTCACGTGTTGATTTAATTGGTTGGTTTAAAAGACCAGATTTTCAGGGAGATCTTCATTCATAATTTCTGTATAGAATACCGTTAAATGTCATATTGTAATGATAAAACTTAAGCATATTCCCAGAAGGCCTCAGGTAAATGATTCCTGACCTTTTAAAACCTGGATAAAAGGAGAAAAGACCACACACACACACACACAAGCATAAAAGCACCATGCATAATGTCCAATTTACTGTGGCAGCACTGGAGGTTGGTCATTTCTCACATATTATTATTAGATTACTGCTGTCAAGCACTTAAGCCTCTGCTCTGCCCCTTTCCACTTGATTAATAGGAGACGACTGTAAATACAAATATTTCATAGCTGCCTTGTAAAATAAGGCACAGGAACACATGAAAAAACAAGTACACACATACACACAGAGCTACGACTCTGTCAGAGCTAAGCCTTGTAAAAAAGTGATATTGCTTTTTTCCCCCCCTTCTACCATTCACTCTTTTCCACATCTTTCTTTTACCTTCCTGTTCCTCATTCCTCAGTGGAATTCCCTGGACTCTTTTTGCCGCAGAGTGGGTTAGAAGAGGATATTGTTTTATATGTGTGTGTCTATTCCAGGGAAAGAGAGAGCATGTGAGCAAAGTGTTGTGGGACAGATTTATGGACAGGCAGCATCCCGTAATGTCAGACAGTTAAACTCCTCCTTTTCGGATATTTACCCTTCCCTCGCCTTCCCCCCTTCTCCCAATCCTCTCTTTCCAATCTCTCATTCTTCCCTAACTCCTCTTAACGTCCCATAAACATTAACTCTAATCAGTGGAAGGGATTTTATAGACAAAGTCAGGCGGGTTACAGTCGTCATCAATGACATGTCGCTCTCAGCATTTGTGGCAATAACACTCTTGAAATTTTCCAAGGGTAAGGATTCACTCTGGCTTCTTTTCCTTTTCCTGTCTAACAGATGTGTTGCAATAGTGACATGAATTTCAGAATGTAATGTTTTACTTCTTCCACAGTTTCACAGTCAGCAGTAGTAGTTTTGAACCGAGCACGTTAAACTGAGTCAGGCTGTGCTACGTCTGCACTTTATCTGCTTTCATAGAGACAAAAGCGTCTTTGCGTACCTGCTGATGCTTCAGGTCTTTTCAGGTCTCACACCTATGAAACTTCACCTCCTTCTTTTCTCCTACAAATTATTTCATTGCTTCTACTTTTAATTGACTTCAGTTTATACACTTGAACTGCTTTCTGTCACTGGAACTCACACTTTCAGCTCAATTTGTCAGCCACACTGAGTGCTTGAACCTCAGCTGAATATTCAGCTTAGTTCAGTGATTTCATTTTAACTGCTTCTGCTAATGAACTTCTTCCACTTTTTATATTCTGATTGTCATGTCAACTCCAATTTCAGAGTGTTGGCATAAATTGCCCAGAGCTCACAACCACTCAAATAAATTCACTTCACCCCCGGCATGCTTGAGTGTTAGCTCTACAACAGTGAAATTATATACTTTATATCCTGAGGTCTGAATTTATCGTGGAACAGTGTTACTCTTGTGTTTATCGATTATTCCCATGCAGCAGCTGTCAACCAAGGACAAGTTCGGTGCTCATGGTGCTTATGGTCCCAGAGGCAGTAACGTAGAAAGATCATCTGCATAGAAAAGACTTTTTTATTCCTCTGTGTCTTTCTAGTCCATGCTGCTGTCGGTGCACATCAAGCGTGAGGGAGAGTCTCCTGTGGTCTCGCCCCTGTCGTCAGAGGATGCCCACCACTCCGACAGATACCAGGTCACACACACATGGGCACACACACACATACACACACACACAAACAAGGGCAGCTTGAGAGAGTCATCAGAGTTTCCTGATTGCTATTAATTTAGGATATTTTGGCTTTGTTCAAGTGTAATGCATCCTGTCACACATATGAATGTGTGACATGTAGATGTCACACATGTATCAGCTCCATATCATTGTACAGCATCAAGGCTGTAGGCTAATATATGGAGGGAATTAGTATCAAAATAGAGGTACATGGCGTATGCGAAAAAAAATGTTTCATTTCAGTTACAAAGGAGTGTTTCGGTATAAACACAAATACCAAGCAATTTAAACACAAGCTCGCTAAATATTAAACTTTTTTTTCTTTGAAAAAATCTTTCTCAAAAACATTTCCTGTGTATGTCTAAAATATTTGTGACATTTATTTCATTATACAGATTAAAAGTGTGTGCAGATGGCTCATGTATTTGCTCCATACAGATCCACAAAGGTGTGCTACATTCAAGCACTAGCCGAAAAATCGTGCATCTGGCAATTGTTGCATGATCTGTGATGATTTCGTTATGCGCAATTAAAAAGTAAATAGAAAGAATATCATAAACATTTTTAGACAATATTTTGCAAACGAGGCTTTATGAAAGCTTAAATGATCAGATCTTTGAGACTTAAAGTGTGACTATTTTTTTTTCATGTATTTGATGATGTTAATAATTTTCCGATTTATCAGCAACTGATCGGTATCAGCATTTATAAATGAAGAAAAGTAGTTGAGATTGCACCAGAGAGTTTGTCCACCAGAGAGTGAACCAGCTGACACGACAACCAGCTGATCCAAGCAGAGCCCAGGAGAGTGCGGATAAATACATAAATAAATAAATAAACAACAATATATGAAACATGTTAGTCGATTCAGTTTCATGTTTTGTGTGTCTGAAAAAAATATCAGCTTTTATGGGAATATGGGATATTGGTATCGCTATCAGTCTTAAAAATCCTTTACTGGTCAGGCTCTAATAGTTCATGTATGAGTGCCCAAAACTGCACAAAAATATTTTTCATTTATATATAATGAGTTATTATGAGCAGACTAATGCGCCTTTCTGACATCGACTTCTATAGGACCCCTGGCCCAGTAGACTCTGTGATGACTGGTTAACAGTGCAGCTGACCCACTGTGACAATATACTGCTTAAAAAATACATAAACAAATAAATAAGGACCTTAGACCTGAATAAGAATACCCATCAGGGTTTGTGCCACCTCCAGACTCTAATTCTATACTTTCACTGATGTTAGAATTAATTGTAGACAAAAAAAAAGCAAACCACTTTCTCAGCATTTTTTTTTGTGTGTCTTTATTAACAATCCAGCAAATCAAGTGAATTTCTGTAACTATGACATATCACAGTACAGCTGAACATTATGGCAGATTTGGGTTTTTATGCCTCCTCAGCAGTTAAGTTGACTAACAGGCCAATCTGCTTAAATCTCAAATGTCACCATGACTGCTTTTATCTCTTAAATTCATCAAAGTTTGTTCGAGTAATTCCTCCAGCCATGATGTATCTCAGGGTTAAGTGGGCTTCCCCCCCGACACCATAAAATAAGAACTATTAAGTCCATGCAGACGTAACATCCATACGTTGAGGATGACACAGCTCATAAAGACCTTATAGCAATAAAGGAGATTTTCTCATTAAGTGAAACTGCTGAAATCACCTTATATTATACAAATGATTAAGTCAATGGTGACTCTTTTTAGCACCCTGAAAATAAAGCATAATGGCAGACTTTGCCACCTCCTCTCTGCCTGTCAGGTGGACTCACTCTGCCTCTCCGCTTCTTCTAAAAACCTGACCTATCTGCAGCATTGGCTGAGTGTATCATAATGATACGGTAGCAGAGGCGATGCGCCGCAAGTAGGCCTATAACTCAAGTGTTGGCGGGGAGGGGAGAGAAGCAGCGAGAAGAAGGTGAAGGCCTGGCTGCTTGATGACTCCCGCTGACAGAGTACGGGCTGTCGGTGAGGACTGAACCTCTGCTTGTTCACTGCTGTCCTGTCAAAGAGAGGGTATCCATAACTGCGAGTGCTTTAGTCAGCATACAGTTAAAGACATGCAGGCCATGTGGGTTTGAACCCCAGTAGACCTGAGCCAGACATTCTGCAGGAGACTGAAGTAGACTTGATAGAGAAATCATCACTTATTTAATTTCACAATGCTGTACTTTTATTGCTAAGACTATTATTTTTAATGGAGCAAGGAATTTACTAGAGGCAACATGACCCAGCTAGGACCTCAAAAGTTTCAGGTTCACTCAGATAAATGTACGATTTATCATTTCTCCCACTGATGGCAGTAACAGAGTTTATTCACTCAAGTGCCTTAAATACTTTTAGATGTTGCCTTCACATACAAAAGGGAGATACAGTTCCGTTATTTGAGTTTGCATGTTATAAAAATGTGTATATTATAAAAAAGAAATATCAAAATGTAAATTTATATAATGATAAAAGTTGCAGTGACTCAAGTAATAAAACTGTTAACATCACCTGCCAATGCATCAGTATTAGCACTCTGATAATATAATAAATATCAAATATAGTGGACTGAGGCAGTCAGGAGACCAAGTTGTTACTTTTGACAATTTAATTACATTTGCTAACATTAAAGCCCCTAAGTTTCACTAACTCCAGACTTTAAAAACTCTCAAACACTATCTTCACACTTGTCTCACTCTTTTCTAGCAGCTTATATAAAGAAAAGCAGCTGCCTGTCCTTGGCCTGCATGTAAATCACCAACTTTCTCAATGGGTGAGGCGTAATGAACCTCGTTGCTTCTCCCTAGCGGCCGAGATGCGAAACGACGGGTGACGTTTCCTGACTTCCGTTTCCAGCGCGGTCACATGATCAAAACAAGCCAACATGGCGTCGAACATGAGCAATATTTGCCGAAACGGGCGCCACTTTCAATCCTTTTCCATCCGTGTGAATATGTAGACAGAGCGCTTAGTTTGCACTGATGTTCGGTGTGTGGAGGCTCCGTGTGGCACCTCGCAGACAGAGTTTTAGCGGCTGTACACGGAGCTAGCAGAAAGCTAGCAGGCATGGAGGAAGTGGAAAACAAGAGAGAAGTACGTAGGATTGTTTACAGTGCTCTCAGCATCCAAAGCAATCCCATTATAAGCAGTTATATTAGTGCTTGTAAGCATATTATAATGTTTCCTCATCATCTAATGAATGTTTGCTCTGTCTTTTTTTCCCCCTCTCTGCTTGCAGACATTTTTACGAGTTCGGGCAAACAGGCAAACGAGATTGAATGGTATGTACACAACTCTTTAGTGATTTAATATCTCTAACTATATATATGATATAACCCTGGATTGATATACTTGACGTGAATGCCCTTATTGAGACTTAATTACAGTGCTGGGACTTCTTATTGGTCCTGAGCAATCATACTGATTTACGTGGATGTTATTGATGAGCGTCAAATAAAGTAAAAATTGATCTCATAGCTGTAAAGTCACACAGCCGAATAAAAAGTTAATACAGAAGTGAGTGATGAAATGAAAATGAAAGTAAGTGATCATAAATAAATGATGACGTGTGTTACTGTAACAGTGTAACATCAGAAGAGCTGTTCTCTGCTGTGCTGTGTGATATCATCAATTACCTGTTGTTTAATCACTTATGGCAGGTGTGTTCTTTCATTTAAAGGAACTTGTGATATTTTTGTGTATTTTAATTGGCTCTCAAGTTTTTTTCTTTGACTGCGAAGACTAGAGGTGTTCCAGAAGGGGCATCCGGGGATTTTACTGGGATGCTTTTTGCATTAGGAATTTTCCGTGGGCTCTTTGTGTTAAACGCGTCCACTCGGTGTCTTGATAAATGTACTATAGAATGCCTTCTTTCTTTTAATATGCCAAATGCATCTTGTCCCTATGGGAGAAGCTCTTTTCAGCTCTTAAAAGCGTCACTTTGGGCTTTTTATGTTTACCGCTACATTCCCAGAAGGCTGTTAAATGCAACTTAATGCTGCTCTGAGGGAATTTTATGGAATTCTCAAAGACGAAAAAAAGTCATTTCAAAGATTTTTTTTCAAAGCTTGCAACCGGTGCTTTCTGAGCCATGTAACTGGTTACATATGTCCTTAATCTGTTTGCAAAACACAAGTTAACTATATTTACATTGTTTAAAATAAAATGCATTACATCATCACTAAAATGGAAAGAACGTTTCAGAATGTCCTACTGTTCCACTGAGCAGTGATTCTGGTTTTATAAAACTGATTATCTTTTTGGGTTAGCCATTAAAATTTAAGCACATTAGTATACTAATGAATATATTAGTGGGAAATTTCAGGCACATTATTTGGTCTGGGATCATCAAGGTCACTGAATATTCGTGCTGGTTGCTGTGGGACTGTGTGGCTGAATAACTCTCCAGATAAGCTGGCTTTGATGGTTGGTTTGTTAGCACTTAGAAAGTAAGCTAGCTTTTACCAACAACTGTTGTTTTCATTCTAGGTAAACATATATATATAATATACTTGGAACATATTTGAACAACATGGAGGGTATCTGTTGATATACAGTCGCTGGCCACTTTATTAGGCATACCTTCCTTGTAGCAGGTTGGTCCTCTTTTGCGTTAGTCTTTTGCTCTATGCCTTAATTCTTTGCAGAATAGATTCAGAAAGGCACTGGAAACATTCTAGTACTAAGGGGGTCAAAGTCTGGCCACTGTCCTCTGATCTCTGGCATCAATAAAGAATTTTCACCCAGAGAAGCTCCGCTCACTAAATATTTACTCGTTTTCAGACTGTTTTCTTAACAGAATGGTTTCCGTATGGTTGGAAATGCCCAGCAGATTAGTTCAGTCATTTCAGTTTCTGAAATGATCACAGCAGCCCTGCCATGTTCAGAATCACTTAAATCACCTTTCTTCCTCATCCTGATACTCAGTTTGAACTTAGCGGATCGTTCGACCAGGTCAACATGCCTAAATGCATTGAGTTGGTGCCACGTGATTGGCCAATATATATAGTTGCGTTAACAAGCAGATGAACAGGTGTACCTAACACAGTGGCCGGTAATATGCTTACCGTCTTGGTTTCCAAACTTAATGCAGATCATGAAACACCTCCTTTCTTTTTATTTTTAGTCCAAGTCTATGACAAGTGTCAGTGAAGGCTTAGTTTAGAATGTGCCCTTCGCCCTCACGTGGAACCAGGAATCACGTGGGGTACAAAAGGTGGGAGTTGGGGGAGGCAGGGAGCCCTGCCAGACCTAATTAGCAGTCTTTTCCCCTCTCGATTTAACAATGCTCCTCTCAATTAGCGTCAGGGGAGAAATAGTAAGGAGGAGGAGGCCGTCTCTCATTTTAACCCTCCCTCATCTTCTCCCCCTGCAGTTATGGCGTATTGCCTCGTGTCCCGCTCCTCTCCCTCCACGCCTCGCCACAGTCCCTCTTGGCTTCCTTTCTTTTCCCAGCCAGCTAAAAATTAATGTCCCCGCGCGCCATTTGCAGTTAAGAAAAAACGACAGAGACTCGGGGTGCAATGACGGCTGTTCTGCTCTGTTAAATTTCTAATTAAATGTGCGTGTGTGGTAGGGGGGTGGGGGGAGAAGGGACAGGAGGGAAGGGCAGGAAAAGGAAGGAAGCAAAAGGATGGAAGCAAGTCTCATAGCTATAGTGAGTAGGAAGGAGATTTAGAGTGTCACATATTAACACATGGCAGACACACAAGCTTCCTTTGAAACTCCTGTTGGCTTGTAAAGAACTGTCATACTGGTCAGGCTTGTTAAGAATCATCTGACACAAAATTCCTGAGATCTCTCCCCAAAACAGTGATGTTATCCTCAGAAACATTCGCGGAAGCTTACTTAATTTAAACCATGTACCTTCCTTTTCTCTCTCTCTGTGCTTTTCCAGCCCGTATAGGGAAGATGAAGAGGAGGAAGCCTGAGGAAGGGGGCCAGGTATGTCCGCTGTGCAGCGCCCCATTGGCTGGGAGCGAGGAGGAGATGAGTAGACATGTGGAACAATGCCTGATCCAGGTAGTACAATCTGGGCCCTGAACCCTGCCTACTGCTGGTCGGACAGCCTGTCAGCCCTTCCCTTCCAATCACTTCTCTAATTCTTGTAGATGTCACGTCAGTCCAGTAGTGCAGAAACCAACCGGTAGCAACTGTTCTTCCCCTGCCACCCCTACTGCCTCTTAACCTCCTTTACATGGTGGTGTTGCAGTCACATCATATTGGATTAACTGCCTGAATAACCAAAGCATTCAGAAAAACAGTCCAGTGATTTAAGTATAACAGACCTTACTTTGATAGGACTTCTAGGTATACATGTGTGTAATATGGCAACTTATTTTTAGCCTGTCCAAGCAAATACTTCAATATTTTAGTAGTGCAAAATTTCTTTATTTTGAAAGTTCAGCCACTGTTAACCAGCAGCCCTGGCCTTATCTTCCCTAACCGTGGGCCAACTGGCTATGTCAAAGTTGTGCAGTCCTCGATATTAGTCGTGGCTGTCTGGACAGCTGGACCCAACCACAGCACGAGAAATGCACTGTGTTGTATTACATGAGTGTTAACTATAAGTCATCCTACTTAGATTTGCAGAGGATTTCTTTTCATAGTATTATTAATAGATCCTTCAGAAAAGTTTGGGTGTGCACACGCAAACCACGACTATCACTACAGCTACGATCTAAATCTACAGGAAACGATGTTTAGACCTTTTAATTCTGATAAGTATTCAAGCATCAGTTGTTACAAGCAGTTTATCTGGTATGATGTGGTTGACTCCTGTGCACTTACATGTTACTCTTATTTGAACACAAATCAAATTAAGGACAATCTGGTTTTCTTTAAATTCTCAGTAGTGTTATCTTTTCCTGCCACAGATCACATCACTCCTTCTCTCCTGTAGATTCTAAACATTCTTTCCTAGAGTAGACTAGAGAAAAAACCTACTCACTACTCCTCCTGTATCTCACCTCACTGATGGCTGTCCATTACACTAAGTAGAGACACTATTACGTTGTTTTTTGTTTTTTTTTCTCCACTAGCATGCTTTGTTTATCCCGGTACTGTACCAGCTGTGTCTGTAACTGTGCACCAGAAGATGTGGTTAAAGAATTAATTATTCATTATCATAGTTGTTGAACAACAGGAACAACGAAACAAATCTGCTGACTAAGCTAAACGTCTAAATGTGGTCTAAAACTTTGACCACATGATTTAGATAAGCAGCATCTGGTCTGTGTGGTACAGCTCAGGTAAAGCATGCTGGGGAGATCTGGCCTGTTGTCCACCGACCCTTAACTTTAAGAGAGGAAGCAGTGTACTGTTGAAGTCGCTAAGTGGTGCTGAGCTGTTCCACACTGATCTGTACACAGCACTATCTGTGATTAAAACGTGTCCATGTCTGTTTTTGTGCGTCAGCGCGAGGGAGCGTTAGGCGACGATGACTCTGCTGACATGGATGGAGAAAATGGGCGGGGCTTTGAGGAGTACGAGTGGGCGGGACAGAAGAGGATCAGAGCTACAGCTTTGCTGGAGGGAGGCTTCAGAGGTACACACACATACACAGACACACACACAACTCGCATTATTCAGCACTGCTTCTTATTTCACACTTACACTCACTCAAGGCCGGCTGTTTGCGCATCCTCTGGATAAGCAGTTTGTTCAGCGGTGGCGGTGTGTGTGTGCCGCACCATGATGTAGATGTCTAGCCAGCCGCTTGCTGGAACACTGAACGACCCGTCACGATTTCAGGGTCGCGTCCAGTCACAGCAGTCAGCACTGTTTGTCCTCTCCTCTCTGTCTCCAGCTTTGTTTCCCTGCTCATCCATCATTCACTGTGCTCATGTGCAGCGCAAGCACTGTCAGGCTGAGAGACTCGGCGGTGAATGCAGCCACGGGAGCTGTAATGCTGCCAGCGGTCCAGTGGCAGCGCTGGCTGGCCTGGGGTCAGCCCGGTTGAGCTTGGCTCGGCCCTACAAGGCCCTCTTGGCGAGGGGGAAGGAAAACACATTTAGCTGGGCAATTGACCCGCTGGTCAACGTGGTGTGCTCCTGTGTGTGCGCCCAGAAATGCAATTATAGAACTAGATGGGAGCGCTGGTCACTGGGGAATATGAGTGTGACACCACACACCTTCAGTGCTCCCACTACAGCTCTCCATCACTTTTTTCTGTCCTCCTGCTTCCATAAATTGTTTTTTTTATCTTAATTATGTCTTTTTCTCTCTGCTTTTTCACACAATTTTTTAAAATACTTCAAGGATCAAGTGTTGACAAAGTTATGGAGTGAGGCCTTTCACAGGCAGTCACAGCATAGGTGTAAGGCGCTTCATTGATTGCTTTTATTTACTAAATATTAGTGCTGTCAGTGTTAATCTCGTTAAAATGACGTTAACGCCATAACTGCATTAACGTGGCAAATTTCCGTTAACGAGTTACTGTGGATCGATCGCCCCGTGCGTGGGGCTGGATGGCGTCAACGGGTTAGGGTGTAGGGTGTATCCCGCCTCTCAGGCTATAACTGCTGGGATAGGCTCCATCCCCTCTGCAGCCCTAAACTTGGTAAGTGGAGGGAAAAACTGATTGATGGTTGTGTTCCACATAGATGCCCCATAGTGGCCTCAGTTGTGTTTATGTGTGAAACAGGAAGAAGAGAAACGCGACTCATCAGGATTTTCCCAGGTGGATCCAAAGACTCGTCGTTGCTTCTAAGAGGCTCGTTCAAACTCTCTTGGCTCAGCTTCTTCTTTCATCTGTCCTGCTGCCCGTTGGCCTCCCCCTCTCCCTGTTCGATACATTGTTAAACACACACACGCTGAGCCTCACCTGCCTCCCTCCCCTTGCTGAGAGAAGAGAGGAGAGAGATCAATGTCGAAGTCTCAACTAAACCGCGACAAAGTGCAGCTCACAGGGTGGGAGGTTGTTTCCCTACCCGTCCATCCATCTCCCTGACGCTCCTTCCATCCGTCCATCTCGCTTTCACGTCGTTAAAGCGAGCAGACACAGGACCCTTCTGCCACACTCTAATAGGGCACCTTGTGATGTGACACAGATAACCGAGGTGGCCTGGGGAGAGAAACTTGAAACACACGCACACACTCGGCAGAAAGCTTAGAAGGTGGATTTAGTCTTGAAAGCTCTAAAGTGGTTCTAACACACACTGCTGAGTCCAGCGGGCTCTTGAGAGCCAGCGGCTGACTAAACGGCTATAGAGATGTTGCAGGGGGGCCTCCTCAGCTGGCGAGATGAAGAGAGGGCCTATTCCTCTGTGAAGTGCCACCATCCTTTCCTCCCTTTCAGAGCACAAGGAAGAAAGGCAGAGGGAACAGGAGCTTTTAAGGGAGGGAGGAAGGGGGAGAAAAAAAATCGAACAAGATCCGTTTATGATTCAACCCAGTGTGAGGGAAGACTTCCCTCTGTCTCGCACCAGCTTAGCAAGGTTGAAAGGACCCATATAGCACAGACAGGGATTTCTTTATCTGTCTAGTAGACTGTCTGTCTGTTTTATGGGTAAGGTACGACTTTAAGTTTGCAGTTTACAATAAAAGGTTTACTTGTAAGGGTGTGTGGTTTAGTAGAAATGCATTTTCCCTGTTATTTAATGTTTTATAATATAAAATATAATATAATAGTTCTTTCTCCAAAGATGGAGGTATTTGAAGATGTTCTGTTTTTTTCAAAACTTCCAAGCTGAATTTGAGAAGATCTTGATCTTCTTTTGCCTGGCTTCCTCATCATTTAGGATTTCAATATGGAAATTTTAGGAAAGATGGGAGAAAATGTTGTCTCTTCAGGTAACATTTAGTCATGTACGCTTATCTGGACCTGGTCACTGGATCGGCAGCCTAAGCAGAAATGCACAGATCCCATCCATCAGCTACCTCCTCCGGCTTATCTGGTGTAACACCAAGGGGTTTCTGGGTCTGCCATGGGGCCTCTTACTGGTGGGACATGCCTGGAACACTTCACACAGGAGGCATCCAAGTCAGATGCCTGACCACCACTGCTGGCTTCAGTGTGGGGGAGCCCTTCTCTCACGACTGAACTCCTCACCCTGTGTATAAGGGAAAGGCCAGGCAACTTTCAGAGGAAGCTCTGAAGCTTCCGCAGCTTGTATCGGTGATCTTGTTCTTTCAGTCACTACCAAAGCTGGCGATCATAGGTGACAGTAGGGACGTACATTGACTGCTACCGGTCAGCTTTGCTTTTACGCTCAGCAACGATGAACTGATGCAGTGTCTGCATCACTGTAGCCCCAGTCTGTCTGCTAATGTCCCAGTCCCCTCACTGGTGAACCCCGAGATGCCCCACTTGGGGCAGCAGCTCCGATCCAGCTTCTTAATTTATTCTTGGAATATTGAGAGTAGCTTTTCATGATTCGATTCCCCTTTTATCAAGATCACACAGATCCAAGAGAAGAAAAAAAGTCTTTAAAACCTGGTGTGTACAGCAGCCGAAGTCTAAGCTTTTGGCTCGCTGGGATTAGTTGACTGACTCTGACTTCATTGGGTGTCAACCCAGATAATCATGCCATGAATATCTGTAGATGTTTCTTTTAATTGCTTTCAAATACAACATGTAAATGTTCTGTGTTTCCCCCACATGTTATTATTTGTGGGTCCCACTTTTCTTTATTCCTGTCTTTCGGGGGGGGGGGGGGTTATTTTTTTTTTACCTCATCACTAAGTTGTAAAATGTATTCAAAGTTTGGAACACAATAGTTGATCCGTCACAGATGGATGACTAGAAAGGCAGGCAGGGAGGCAGGCAGACAGATCCTGAGGTTCGATATTGGGTCATTCTGAGAGCACAAGTAGGGAAAGATGGGGATTATTGCAGGATGAGATGGCCCAGAGGGATTGAGAAGAGGAGAAACCTGTGCTTTGTAAATGGACTTCAAAGATGACCGTCTCATGTCTTTGTGTCCCCCCCCCCCCCATACTCTCTCTCTCTCTGTGACCTGTAAATGGCAGAGAGATAGTGTGATGACCTTTGACATGCCTTCTTTCTGCTTCTTAGAGTCTCGATAATTGCTATGGTAACGGGATGTTGCTGAGGTGGATGATTTGGCTGAGCAGCGCTTCCAGTAGGCCTGATGAGTCCTTTGATCCTCGCTGCCTGTTCAGACCTGTACTTGTGGCCTTGTTATACTGATATGTTAATAAATTCGGGGCCTCTTTTGTTGCTGCATGTAACCTGGAGGATAAAATGCGTAGTTTACATGTTAAAGAGTCAGCGACGCTCACGAGAGGTTAGATAATGAGACAAAACAGGGTGGCCCTGTAGGAGTGTGTGTTTGTGTGTGTGGTAGGAAAAAGGGGACATAGTTCAGCAAACAGGGCTAGTACAGGAGAGAAAACAAGTGATACATGAGTGGTGGGATGACAAAGTGAAAGAGAAGCAAGAGAATGGAAGAGAGGGGAGGAAAGTGAAGAAATAAAGGTGATAAAAAAGGAGTGATTGTAAGAAAAGGTGAGGGAGAAAAAGAAAGAAAAAGGCAAAGAGGGTAAAAAAGAAACTGGGGAGGGGGCGTTGATGAATAATGTGAGTGAAAGGCAGTTAGAGTGGGGCTGACCTTTCCCTGGCCAGATTAGATTGGCCTGCCAAGACTGCTTACAGGGACAGATAGAAGCACGGTAACGCACACATACAGAGCAAGCAGGCCACACGTACACTCTCAGGGAATACACTAGAGTCAGGGACAGTGTGTGTTCACACAGCCCAGACCATGTGTGGCATTATATTTTGAAGTCCAGGTGGTTGAATAAAAAAAAACCAGCATCCATGCATTCATGTCCACCACAGGAGAAACTTTTAAAGGATTTTTTTATATATGTATATATAAAAAGTCAAAATTTCTGTTTACTGCATCCTGCTATTAAAGGGCATTAAAGTGATACTTGAAGAGTTTTTAAAAACAGGTGAAGCCACAGTTCATTGCTCATGATTTCAAAAGACTTTGTTGAATACCCCTGGTGACTGGTTAAATATTACCTATGACCACTCCTGTTAGGATCGATTTGGTCAATGTTTGATTTAGTTTAAGGAGTGAGATGCTGTAAACTGTACAGTGTGAAGAGCGACAGCCATTCACAATAAAGACATAAGATGAGGAGGTAATGGGGATGCACTGATCCCATATTTGCATTCAGTGTCTGTTTGAGCTTGACTTAAACAGCTGGATCTGATTTTAGTTCGACGTTGTCTATATGAGATAGCCAAAAGGATAGTAGCTGTGCTATCAGCTGATGTGGGCTGGCGTTGATCTACACCTGATCTTCCAGGATGGAGGTGGCCCTTCTGAAGTAAGGTTGGGCTTGATTTTCTGATAGTACAGAGACACTCAAGTTAAGTCTCATGCTTTGAAAATGTAGAGGAAAAAGTGTGAAAATCCAAATGTAAGTCACTGTACATGTCATTACATTAAAATGTATGAATGTGACATGCACGCTGTTCTTCTGCAGTGCAATAAGCTGATGCCCGAGGACCAAGCAGACTGCACGGCCACTGCCGCCATATGTTCCCTTCTAACGCTGAGACCAAATAAAAATTAAAAGGTTCTTTTTATTTGATCACTGAAAACCATGGGCCTATTGTAAAACGGCTTAGTATCTGTGGCACCTTTTTTTCCCCTCCTGTGAGTTACATTGTTAGGTGGGAGGAGAAGCAGTTGACGTTTAAATCCCAGAAAAACTTTTATGAAAGCCAGAGTGTCGGATTTGCACTTTGACTAAGACTCTGTAGTGGAGTGAGATGGGGAAGAGCAACTGTTATGGGAAGTCTAGTTTTGAGACTCGTACACCGGGACAGGTAGGTTAAATAGGATGGCTGTCAACTCTTTCTGGTCCTCCATCCCCCCACAGACACACACACACAGACACACACACACACACAAAACACTAGTCCAGCTGAGAGCTTGTAGAAATTGGAATAGGTGTAAATAAGATGGCTGTCAGGCCTGTCACTGGTAGACACACACACAGACACTTTCAGAGTTACAACACACATGGCTCCAATAGTCAAGGTGTAAGTGACACACACACATATATAAATATTACCTACCTATCTCTGTGTGGTAGATAGACATGGTGTAAGTGACGGGTAGACAGACTTGCACATGCACGCACACACACACACACACACACACACACACACACACACACACACACACCTTCAAGGGGTTGGAGAGACAGGAGCGTAAGTGACAGAAGGACAGACAGCCTCAAACAAACACTGAAGAGACACCTCTAAGTGACGGACACACACACAGAGCCAGCTGTGTGGCTAAGTGGAGCTGAAGGGAGCAGTCAGGCAGCGGTAAGAGTTTGTCTGAGCGTTCATCACTCGGTTTATAGAAGTGCCACTCACACACACTCCCTCTCCTTCTCTCTTTCTCCAAGATTGATGGGTAAGGTGTCAGTCTGGTGTCAGTTCAGCCCAGCTCTGTGTGCCGTCTCCCTTTCACCTCCTTGTCTCTGACCAAATCTAGCTCTCTTTCTCACCTGTCCAGGTTATTGAAAAGTCTTTAATTTGGTTTGGAGAAGCCGAAGTTTTAGACGAGCTAAATTTAGCATCGTCAAGTTCTGAAGTGTGTCGGAAAGTTACTCCAGGTCTTGGTGTGGTCTGTGCCCTCTTAAGCTGGTTCTCTCTGGATCTGTATGTTGATGATGTGTAGAATAATGTCTGAGCAATGGTAATTCTGCACTGCACTTATAAAGTTGCTTAAATAGACAAAGCTCTTCACAGTTTTGACTTCCAAAAATGTGTCTGTAGTGGTGCTTTTATTTTGATGAATTTTGTGCAGAGGTGCGTATGACACGGAGCTGCAAGTATATTTTTACTTGATTTTGGACTTTTGTTAATGTCAAAGTGTGATGTGGAGTTGTTAAATAAATGCAAATGTTGTTGCCCGCATGGAGCGTTTTTGTTTTGCTGTTAAAGCGAAGTAATGGCCCTCTTTACTTTTTCTTTTTCCTCAGCAACTGGTTTTGCTACGTGTAGCATCAAAGAGAGCGCCGCAGACAGCGATGCCGACCTTGATGTGGATGGAGACGACACCTTGGAGTATGGCAAGGCTCAGTACACCGAGGCCGACATCATCCCCTGCTCCGGTGCTGGAGAGGACCAGGGAGAAGCCAGGGAGCGAGAGGCGCTACGGGGAGCTGTGCTCAAGTACAAAAGCTTAACTAGTAGATTTTTCTGCCAGAAAATCTGAAAATCACCTGAGTTAGTAACCTTGAGCTGCCACTTACATGGACATCTGTGTCTCTGTCTTACAGTGGGGGGATGCCTTCTAATAGAATAACACCTGAATTCTCCAAATGGGCCAGTGATGGTAAGTAGGGACAAAATAACTGTCTCCTCAGGATATGTTGGAAAGGCTAAAAAGCCAGCACTGAACGGGTCACCTGTCTCTGTGTCTACAGAGATGCCTTCAACAAGCAACAGCGAGAGCAGCAAGACAGACCCCAGCACTCCCTCGTCTTCCTCCTCTTCCTCCTGCGCCCCACGCACCTGTAAAAACAGCGAGATTGAAAAGTAGGTGACAGAGAAAACACACGTGGACACACACTAGTTGGATTTTTGAAATGGATCAGTTAAACGTGAAGTGGAATGATCTTTCGACTGCCTTCTTTATAAGGCTTAGTGATGCATTTCTCTATTCCTGATATGCGCGTTTAAGGCCAATTTCCTGGAGTTGCAAGGTAATAATTGAATTGTTTGACTGTATGTGTGCTTACACTTTTACATAACGTGCTTCCATCAACTATTGGAAGGCTGAATGCAATAAATGTTTCACTGAAATAAATCAATCGGCACTCTGCATGTCCGTGGTCCATATTAAATATCAGTAGAAGGGATAACTGGCGAATAAGCAGAGCAGCTTGAACTGTATTGATCAGAAACAGCACCGTGAGGCAAGAACTGCGTGTGTTTGCTGAGCGAGGGGATGCATTCAATAAGTTGTCGTCTGCAACGTGATCGTTCCAGTTTTAATTTGCATGTGACCGAGGGAAAAAGATGCTGACAGGTTAGGTGGCAATCTGACCGCACTGATTGGTTCTCCACATCCAGTGTTATGTAGGGACAGGTTTCCTTCCTCACGTTCTTCAGCTTGACTGACACAAATACTCCTGTACAGCAGACTCTATAACTGCATGTGCATTTGTTTTTTGTTGGGTTTTTTTTTAACAATGCTGGTGTTGGTGTGCGTTTCCAAAGACACGACACTCTAGCTGAGGTTTTAGTGGTCACCAGGAGCAGAGCATGGCTTAATTTAAGTATCCATTTAAAGGAGGCCAACTAGCTGCTGAATGATTGCGCTGGAACAAGCAGTCAGCCGGCTGGCTGGAACAATTCCCTGCATCACTCCTCTCTGCTTACTATAAATGCACGTATTTGTGGAGCTTCTGTGCTCCTCCGTCCCCAAATGAAAATGAGATTTGTCTCCTTTCGTTACATTGATACATTGTGTGTGTGTGTGTGTGTGTGTGTGTGTGTGTGTGTGTGTGTGTGTGTGTGTGTGTGTGTGTGTGTGTGTGTGTGTGTGTACGGTGCTTTGCACAGGGCAGCGTTAGTGAAATCTCTCTCTCTCTGATCCCAGATGGGTAATGATCTGGTCGCCTCCCGGGGCGTCCTCGTTCCTCTGCTCATTCCCCTGCAAGATAAATGAGCTCACACATACACACACGCATACATACACATATACACACGTACAGCGCCTGAGACGCTCTTTCCCCTCCAAGATAAATGGCCCCTCCAATGCTGCCAATGCGATTGCTGCCAAATTTGGTGCTCCAGCTGGAACAATGCGGAGAGATTTCCATGTGGTTTCTGCAAATAATTGAATCTGTCCTCAATTTGGAAGTGATGAAGCTAGATTTGTAACCCCCTCCTCCCCATCACCTACACGTACACATACACGCCGCCCAGCCTGTCTTCGTCTTTTTCCTCTCATTCTTCGCTTTATTGCTCTGTCGCTAAGCTGCATGTCTCTCGCTTCCTCCTGCTTTTCTCTTTCACATTTCTGTTGTTCGTTTCTTCCCGTCCCCTGTCTCAATTCTTCTGAGGCACTTACAAGATGCCCCTTCCCCCCCTTGCCTTTCGCCATCTGAGGCCTACGCACATATATATTGGGCAGGGGAAATCAATAGTGACTTAAATGTTTTATCATGGTGTGTGAGTGTAGTTAAGGCCTCGGTTAACAGGGTGCAAAAGAGAACGATGCTGCTGCTGTTTTTTGTTTTTTTTGTTGTTGTTGTTGTTGTTGTTTTTACAGCATGTAGATGTGAGAAGTTTGTGTCTCCACCTGGTTGATAAAATGTTTGCAATGTGCTGCAAAAAATTAATTACCGTCTAATTTTATCATTTCTATGTGCTTGTGTTGAGAGAGAAGCTGAGTGAGGCTAAAATGTAGGTAGACAGTAGATTAAGACACAGGGCTGATTGAGATAGATGGTAGAGATCTTCAGCTACGCACACGCACACACTCTAATAAAATGAGGAATAGCCCCACACAAGTTGGGGACAGAGCGCTAAATAGAGGGGAAGCAGAGCCATCAATCTGTCTCTGTCGGGCTTTCCTGCTTGCTTTTTTCACCACGGGGATGAGTCGAGATGAAAATGCATCGCTATTTCACCTTCTTTCAGTGACATGCATGCACACCCACACACACACTGTCCAAAAAGCCCCGTGGGGCAGTAAGCACATTGGAGCAGAGGCATGTTGTATTGATGGCAGTTCTGTTTCAGTATTTATTCTGGTTTCATGACTTTAGGCTCAAAGATCAAGGCCACAAGCTGAAACCTACCAAGCCTGGACCACATTGTATAAGAACGCACACACACAGTGTTGTTAACAATTAATAAAATCATATGTAACATCCTCAGACGTGGACCCAACTCTACCAACAAGAGCTCCAACTGCCCCACTCACATCCTAAAATATGTAAGAAAATGATCGGGCTGCATCTCCTGCTGCCGCCTTCTCGTGAGAATTGGATGAACCCAGAATCTGCGTTTCTTCCTTTTTTTGTATACTTCATTTTTTTCCACAGTGCCTGTTTTTGAGAACACATTGCCGTGTATATACATTACATAGTGGTGTTTTTGTCATGCGCTCTGCGTGTAGAGGTCTTAGGACTGTTACAGAAATGTCTTACCTTTCAGGTTGTAGCCCAGCCTAAGATGTTAATGTGTTTCTCTGAGTCCACATGATGTGTTTTCGAAACCTGGCTCCCAGAGTGAGATAAATTTTCTTATTCTGGCTCAGAGACTGAAAACCCCAGAGCCAGCTTAAACTCAAGGATTTTCACTTGTGCATGTTGCTCTGTAAGAGGCTGTTCATCTCCCTGCATGCCACATTTAGCCCCAGAGAGTTGTCTTTCCTTTTCTTGGCCCTGTGAAGTCATCCTGTTCCCTTCTTTACCTCCATTAAATCTCTGCACCTCCTACATTCTCCACCAACAAACACACACATAGACACACACACACTCCCTCTCTAGATGTCCACAGCTGCATAAAGAAGATGAACTTGTTTTACCACAAAACAAAAATAAGTAGAAGTGAGCGGTTAGAAAATGACTTCTACACACTTGTTTGCAAAAGTAAAACTGTTTTTTGCTGGCTTGTTTCGTTTCGCGTCAAACAAGACAAGAAACCCTTTTGGAAGAGTTTTGTTTACTGGAGCTGATAAAAAGAAAAAAGACGGCCTTGTTAGAGGGATGACTTCTGTCCAGCCCAGAGTCCACGGCTGCTTTATAAGCTAGAGGCTAATCAAGGCTAAATGGCTTTTTACAAGCTCGGTGCTAATAAGAGGAGAGGGTAAAGCAGTTTATAGGGCACCAGGGTGGCAAGTCAAGACAGGCCTTTACAAAGGTGGGAGGATGATGAGGTTACAGGAAAGAGTTAGTGCAGGTCAGCTTTTTTTCCACAGATCTGAAAGAGGGAATAGGGAAGGATGCTTTGCTGGTCCGGAAGCATTTCAACCACAACACGACAAACAGTCATCCTGCTGAATCTTTAGCAAGACGAGTGCCTACGAGCTGCAGCGCTGCTGTTTTTAAGCCTGTTGTAACATCAGTCCAACCAATGATTTTCATGATCTTTTATTAGTATTTTTTTAAATAATAAAGCAATCCTTCACTGTACAATTTCAGGGCCAAATGCAGACTTTCTTCATTGATGATCTAAGAGATATGAATTCCTTTTGGGAGAAAGAAGCCAAAACATTATTCGGTCCACTGTTTTTATCACTCTGTCATTAGTTCATCAGCTTAAATAAACTTATTGTGATATAATTCCAGAATCTCACCAAAGAGACCACAGACGTGGGTACAGTCTCAGGTTGAACCCCTAGAATTTTTTTCCTCCACTAAGCTTATCAGATTATCATGGAGGTATTTGAACAAGTCTGCTGATCACCACACAAACCTGAAATGTTTAATTTTAATTTAATCTTCAATTTAGTTTAAATGTTCAATTTATTTTAATGAGCTTGCTTGATGATGTGAATTCATGTAGATCTACCGGTGTGGTCCAAAAAATAGATTTTCAAAATCTCAGACGTTGAGAGGAAATTAAGTAAGTTGAGCCCCGTTTCCTTTCCCCTGTACACTTCCCCACTACTGTTTGAGTGAGTATGCAGCAAATGGAGCCATGTCCTAGGCCACACACACACACACACACACACACACACACACACACACACACACACACACAGCCACTTACTGTGTTCATCTCTTCCTTCCTTCTGCTTGTCCTTCCCCATCCAGATCAATACCATAGATCAACTAGCTATCAGGCTGCAAAATGACCACATCACCATAAATACGCACACTGCTTATACCTCACACGCACACACACACACACTCACACACACAACTATTGCATTTTACCAGAGAATGAGTGGATAGCTATAATAAACACCAGCTGGCTTGTGCGGCTCGTCTCCCTCCACCGAATCACTGTCATCATCATCATCGTTGCGGTCTGTGCGTCTTCCCTATTGATCTAGTTATCGCTGCTTCATATGCTGTCGGACAGTGTTAAACGCACATTTTCTGTTATCATGCTGCGCATTAATCAGAGGCCACTCACCGGTAGGGAGGACAGGGGATATAAGGAAAGAGAAAGTTGGAGGAGACAGGGATGAAGAAGCAAGGACATGTGGCGATGTGGAGATAAATACAGAGCCATGGCGATAGACTGGCATGGGTGAACATGGGAGAAGCTACAAAAACATAACAGAGAGGATGGACGCTGAGTGTGAGACTTAAAAGCAACACAATAAGATGTTTAAGCGAAAGTCTGCGACGCGATGAGTCCTTTGAGAGTGCAGACGTGTTAAATAGAAGGATGTAAATACTCTGTTTGACCTGAGGAAGAAGAGAAGTCAGGAAGATTCAAAGAGGTCTTGTTGTTTATTGAGCTACAAGAAAGACAAAGCGTATCGACAAAGACTTTGACTTGAAACATGTTGTACTACACAGGAGCGTGCACAGGGCCCTAATCAGATGGTATAGAATGAACATGTGTAGAGAATGATACATCTCTAGAAAGATAGTAGTCCATTAAATTCATATCATAGGATTTAACACAAATACAGTGGGGCAAAAAAGTATTTAGTCAGCCACCGATTGTGCAAGTTCCCCCACTTAAAATGATGACAGAGGTCAGTAATTTGCACCAGAGGTACACTTCAACTGTGAGAGACAGAATGTGAAAAAAAAATCCATGAATCCACATGGTAGGATTTGTAAAGAATTTATTCGTAAATCAGGGTGGAAAATAAGTATTTGGTCAATAACAAAAATACAACTCAATACTTTGTAACATAACCTTTGTTGGCAATAACAGAGGTCAAACGTTTACTATAGGTCTTTACCAGGTTTGCACACACAGTAGCTGGTATTTTGGCCCATTCCTCCATGCAGATCTTCTCGAGAGCAGTGATGTTTTGGGGCTGTCGCCGAGCAACACGGACTTTCAACTCCTGCCACAGATTTTCTATGGGGTTGAGGTCTGGAGACTGGCTAGGCCACTCCAGGACTTTCAAATGCTTCTTACGGAGCCACTCCTTTGTTGCCCGGGCGGTGTGTTTTGGATCATTGTCATGTTGGAAGACCCAGCCTCGTTTCATCTTCAAAGTTCTCACTGATGGAAGGAGGTTTTGGCTCAAAATCTCACGATACATGGCCCCATTCATTCTGTCCTTAACACGGATCAGTCGTCCTGTCCCCTTGGCAGAAAAACAGCCCCATAGCATGATGTTTCCACCCCCATGCTTCACAGTAGGTATGGTGTTCTTGGGATGCAACTCAGTATTCTTCTTCCTCCAAACACGACGAGTTGAGTTTATACCAAAGAGTTCTACTTTGGTTTCATCTGACCACATGACATTCTCCCAATCCTCTGCTGTATCATCCATGTGCTCTCTGGCAAACTTCAGACGGGCCTGGACATGCACTGGCTTCAGCAGCGGAACAGGTCTGGCACTGCGGGATTTGATTCCCTGCCGTTGTAGTGTGTTACTGATGGTGACCTTTATTACTTTGGTCCCAGCTCTCTGCAGGTCATTCACCAGGTCCCCCCGTGTGGTTCTGGGATCTTTGCTCACCGTTCTCATGATCATTTTGACCCCACGGGATGAGATCTTGCGTGGAGCCCCAGATCGAGGGAGATTATCAGTGGTCTTGTATGTCTTCCATTTTCTGATGATTGCTCCCACAGTTGATTTTTTCACACCAAGCTGCTTGCCTATTGTAGATTCACTCTTCCCAGTCTGGTGCAGGTCTACAATACTTTTCCTGGTGTCCTTCGAAAGCTCTTTGGTCTTGGCCATGGCGGAGTTTGGAGTCTGACTGTTTGAGGCTGTGGACAGGTGTCTTTTATACAGATGATGAGTTCAAACAGGTGCCATTCATACAGGTAACGAGTGGGGGACAGAAAAGCTTCTTACAGAAGACGTTACAGGTCTGTGAGAGCCAGAGATTTTCCTTGTTTGAGGTGACCAAATACTTATTTTCCACCCTGATTTACGAATAAATTCTTTACAAATCCTACCATGTGGATTCATGGATTTTTTTTTCACATTCTGTCTCTCACAGTTGAAGTGTACCTCTGGTGCAAATTACTGACCTCTGTCATCATTTTAAGTGGGGGAACTTGCACAATCGGTGGCTGACTAAATACTTTTTTGCCCCACTGTATACTGCAGGATCACAGTACAGTGATGTTGTACTGTGACTAAGGACAATGTTGTTGATGATAAAAGATTACTTTTTTCTTCTTCTTCTTCTTTTTCTTGTGTTCAGCACCCAGCAGATTCATCCAGCTTCCACTGTTTTGTGGAACTTTGAGACATTGTAGCATAAAATACTCTAAATCTCAATGTTCCTGTTTCCTAATGTTTATTTGTTTTTATTAAATGGGACTGAAAACACAACTGTACAATTCTTGTTACAAGAGTGTGAGAGTGGGCGCGTCATCTGTGGTGTAGACCTATACTTAAAACCTCTATCGTCTCTCTTGCTTGTTCCCAGGGTAACGGAGGAAGAGTCCACGGCAACCACCATGGAGGCCCTGAAGGCTCGAATCAGAGAGCTGGAGAAGCAGATACTCCGAGGAGACCGATACAAATGTCTCATCTGCATGGTGAGCATAGCGTTTACATGAGTGCTGTCTGTACGTCGAGCTTCAGTGGAAGTGTTGTGGCTTTGTCAGAAGGCAGCATTAGCATTTGTCGAACTGCATGTAGCACCATAAACATGTGAAACTGCGGTTGGGGGGGGGGGCTATAAACTGACCTTCCACTTTATTAGGCCAGATACGTAGCAAGGGCTGATAAGGTCTGTCCCATGTCACAGGCTTATCTGAATACCAGAATGTGCTGTATTTTTGGGACAGTCAGTGCATTCAGTGGATGTAAGTAGCAACCACTGATCACTTTCTACCTTGAAGAGGGATTCAACCCTCTACCCTCACCTATTTTTTTCAAGCAAACAGAAATTAAAAATATACTCACTGTGGCCAGAGTGCTTATCTTTATATCTAGCTGCTCGGTTTGAGTGACCGATTTTTCTGTTCGATAATGTTTGTGTGTTTTACTATAGGTTGTGTACTTGTGCTGCAGAAATATGTGAAGCACCTGCATGTAGGGCTGTGCGATCCTGATATAAGAATTCTATCGTCCCGATAACGATATAAATCACAAAAATGTAACATTTTCTGTAAATTCTGTGAATCTCGGGCAGCTCGTCTTGCGTGAAGTGTTTCCAGCTGGGCGTCGTGTAGCTGGAGTCGAGTGTTTTAACCGATGCATGAAATGATACATTTTTAGACATAAGTTGTAACGGCCGCCGTTTTCTTTGTGAGTATTTATTACACGGCGTGCTGCGGGGAAAAGCCTGTTCTAACGTTTGAGTCTAAGGTTTATTTTTTAGCACCTGGCGGCTCTTTTTTTACTTCTCACCCGTAAATAATCTGCTCTTTCACGTGATTCAGTTTATTTTGAAAAGTCTCAACAGGATCTTGAACTTTATTGTGAAAGGTTTATGTGGAACATAAACAAGCAGACATGTGATGGTGTTACCGTCAACGCATAAAAACAGGCGCTTGTCCATCTGTAGTGTGGTTATATTAAATATAAGAGAAAGAGAGAACTTTAAGAAATTAATATAGCCACTACAGTGACCATCAAAAAGATGAAAAAATATTGCTGTAAACAGTTTATTTTGCAACACCACGAAACAAACGATAGCGTAAAATGAAACGATAGACGTTTTTATATCGCCATCCGATATATATCGTTATATTGAACAGCCCTACCTGCACGCATCTCATTTCTGCTCTTCGTGGGAGCATTTTCACTGTCCCGAGTGCTGCTGGTGTTGTGTTGCTGTTGTGTTGTGGCCCTTTGCATGGCTTTGCAATTTGGCACGATTGTCTGCTATCACATTTCCAGAGCGAATCATTTTTCTTATCATGTCAAGCTTCATCTCAGGAGCACAGAAATATGTGTATGTTCAAATTCTGAGATAGCGTCCTGACTGTGCTTTGCACAAAGCAGGTTAAATCTGTGAAAAATGTGTCGAAGTTTGACTTTTTAGGTGAAAAGACACTCCTGTACGTCACAGCTTGTATTGATGGCTGATTGGACCTTACAGATCAATAGTTAAAGCCATGAGGGACAATATAGAGGTCCATCAGACACTTGAGATGCAGTTGCGCCTACACCTCACATCAGTGTTTGTGTACCCCTACTTTGTGTCAAGTACCCACCCTGTCATTCTTCAAGCGTGTGGACAGTGCAGCGTCGGCATCCTGTGCTTGCTGCGTGTGTGTGTGTGTGTGTGTGTGTGTGTGTGTGTGTGAGAGCCTGTTGGTGTGTATGCATGTGAGGCGGGTAATTACCAGCGCCTGCGCTTCCTAAAGGTCGCTGGGTGCCTGAGGTGACACGGAGGGCAAGGCACAGCGATCGATCACTCACTGCCCCATGAGCACACAGCTCTTCTCTGCTCATCTGTCACTGTCCCTCATCTGTTTTACGCACACACACAAACACACACTAAGCCATACAGAGAAATACAAATATGTCTACACACACACACACACAGGCCTCTTCCATCTAATCTGTCTCTGTCTGTCTTTAACCTGTCACTGGGCTCCCTCCCTGTCACTGGGTCTGATCTAAATGTCATCAGATTACTCTCACTAACTGGCAGATTTTGAAGCAGCTGGAGATTCCACCGCATCAAGTAGATGCACAAACACTTTGAGCAGATGTATGACTCAGTCTAAACGCCACCGCTGTCACCTCTACACCAATATTTCTGCAAATATTTCTTACTCATTTTTACCTTCTGATTGTCTGGTGGAAATGCTCGCCCTCTGTATCAAGTTGACTCAAGTTCTCTGTTAGCCTTTACTGATGCTGAGGGTATCTCAGTGATGCAGCTCAGCACTATCTGTGGGTTTCTACCCCCATCTATTGGTCATTTTAGGGCAAGGAACTTAAAATGTGCTTGAAGATTGTCCTAAACTACTTTTGGAAATTCAATATATTCAGATATTTAAATATTGAGATATTTCAGTTTTAAAGTAAGGTTGTTGATGGGCTTGATTGCAAATATTTAGACTGTTTGAAGACTACTTAGATGTACTTAATGTCTGTTTCCATATAAGGAAATTTCAACGACATTTAAACATGCCTGAATTTTCAGATTAGCCAGTGTAGTATTGCTCTTTGCTTAATTAAACTGGGTGACTGTAAGAGACCAAGTTTAAAAAAATACTACAAGGACATATTTATCAAAAGAGCCTTTACAAGTAAACTGATAAATAAGACTGTAATGTGAGCCTGGTTCTGTTCTAGGTTTCTTCCTGTTAAAAGGGAGTTTTTCCTTCCCACTGTCACCATGTGCTTGCTCATAGGGTTTTGGCTGATTGTTCGCGTTTCTCCGTTATTATTGTCGGGTCTTTATATACATATAAAGCACATTGAGGCGACTGTTGTTGTCATTTTGTGGTATATACATAAAACTTAGCCCATTCTTCCATTAGCAATGTCAGTGAAGGGTCAGCATAAAAAAAGCCATTTATTTTACATTCACGCCTCAGTTGCACTTTCAGAGTGTAAATGTTTCTTCGCACTTGTAAAATCTAACCAATGAGATAAAACTCCTGAAGATCTGAGCTTTTCCAGTTGACTTAGCATTTTAGCCTAGTTGTCATCCAATCAGAGGTGGAAGAAGTTGTATTCAAAGCCTCACTTTACTTTCTGGCTGTCATTAGCACACACCGTGATGTTTGTGTGGGTTTGTGTTTGTCCACACGCGTCTTCTGTTGCTCTTTGGTGTATGTGTGTGCGCGATCAGTACAAGCCTGGCTCTGTGATTAGCTGCCACCTTTCGCCCCCAACCTCTCCTCTCCAACCCCCACCTCTCCCTCCTCCTCCTCCTCCTTCCGCAGAGGAAGCCTGCTATCCAGTCAGGCGCGGAGCTCAAGAGCATAGGGGCCAATGAGGTCGGAGAGAGGCAGCCTAAGTCCCTCCCCCTCGGCCTGTATTGCCTGTACAGGGGCCTTGTGATTGGTGGCTACAGCAGCGGCATAAAGAGGCTCCTCCCACAGCCCTTACGGAGGGTAAGGCACTCCCTCCCTCCTTACCTCCTCCGCTCCTCTTCCCACCCTCACCTCATTCCTCCCTCATATCTCCATTCTTTTCCAGAGGGAAAGAAAAGGACGCCCAGCAGGGCTCGTTCACGGCTTCCTCCCTCATCTCCCCCCTCCCTGCCCGTTTCCCTCTGTCTCTGCCCGTTGCCTGGCCGATGTCGTGTTTGTGCACGTGTGCGTGTACGTTTGTGACCCGCAGATTGCCGGTTCAATTTCCCATACGCTGCCTTGCTCAGTGGTTCTGTGGCTGCTGGCTGTCTTTCCGTGGTTAGTGATTTCATGCTGTTTGTCGGTCAGGGATTGTGTAGCGTTACTTGTTTGTTGCTAGCTAAAGTGAGTGTCCCGTGAATCCGATGTAGTTTAAATTTTTTTTTTTTTTTTTTTTTTTTAATAGGACTCCTACACGATGCCGCTCACCTCCATCCAGTGCTGGCACGTCCACTGTGAAGAATGCTGGCTCAGGACTCTGGTACGCTCAAACTCACACACTTCATCTCACTCGCACACACACTCAGTGCTACGGGGCAAGTCCTCATGACATGCAGTTATTTCGGCCTCATTTCATAGTCAGTGAATTTTTCTCTGTATTCATGCCCCGTAGGGAGGAACTAAAATGGAATGTTCCCCAAATGACCCGTTCTCTCTCAGCACGCTCAGTGCAAACACTTGTAGCCTCAGTCAGGGAAAGGCTTAGATGGAATGGTCCCCAAAAGGCTTGTTAAAATGTTGGAATAAAGTGGTCAACTTCAGCCTCCACTGGCTTCTATGTACTGCCTTAGGTCTACACATACACACACACACACCACACACACACACACCACACACACGCCCCTCCACTGCGGTTTTGCTGGTTATTAGTTAGTCTAATATATTCAGTAGTGTGCAGTTAGCTGTTGCTAATGTGGTAAATGGAGCGCAAAAGAAAATAGTGTTCCTACAGCTGGAAGGGTAAACAGAAGGGTAACAGCTTTCTCTGATGTCTTTGCTCTTATCGCCTCTTTTCCCTCCATGAAATATCTGATGTTGTCAATGTTCTCGTCTCACCTTGTTTCCCCTGCCGCCCTTTCCCCATGAAGCCTAATTGTACTCATCAACATACCCACAGGCCCGTCCCACCTGGAAAACGATCACAAATAAGCTGATCATTAGTGCCACATCATTGTATACAGTATTAGTTGCATCAGTGTCCTAAAAAGTTTGATTTTTAACTTCATTGAATGATGTAAAAACATTGATTGCTGGAATATTTTGACTAACCCTAACCCTGGGGAAGATGTTAAACTTGAGTACACCTTAGCCAGTACACTATTTATACAATTTTGAAGAACTTCCTGAGTAACATCTGGGTTAGTGTGCAGACAGCCTTGCATCAGCAGTCCTAGGGTTCTAATCGAAGCTGTCTTCTTGAGTCTTTACGAGTCTAAAGCATCTCGCTGGTGTTTTGAATGAAGAGAATCACCTTCAGTTTATAGATGCAGTTTCAAATCTCTAAAACTCTTCACACTTTGCTCAGTTTATCCTTTTTGGGCTTAGGCAGGCTGCTGATTGGTGGACCAGCTACCACTGTCTGCATTAGATTCAGTGTGTTAAACCATGTGACATCGTCTATGTCAGGGGTCAGCAACCTTTAACACCCAAAGAGCCATTTGGACCCAGTTTTGACGCAAAAGAAAACACTGGGAGTCGCAAATACTTTTTCACATCTAAAATGAAGATAACACTGTATATATTGTTTTTTACCTTTATGCTTTGTGTGAACAACTAAGGTGTGTTGCTTATGAAATCCATAAAGTGCTACAGAGAAAATTACATTTTATTTATGTAATTAACACATTTTGAACTCTTAAAGAAATATAACAAAAGGAAAGACTCCCAGCTGAACTAAAATGATCCATGTAGCAAACAACAACTGTTGTGAGTCGCCACCCTCATATCGCCTTTGGGCTTGTGGAGCCTTGATCTGACTTTTAAAAAATAACTGGAAAAAAAGCACTATGCTGCTAAAAGATGAAAAATAGATATTTGCAAAATTCTGCCTAAATATGTATTTTGCCTGGTTTATGTGTGTGGCGGGGCGTGGTCTGCAGCACCGCTGCAGGAGAGGTCGATGCACCTGAGCGGCACCCGCAATCACGCCTCACTGCCTTAACGTCTGTGCTCTCTATGCTGTTGTTGGTATGTGTCGGGCTGTGAGCTGCAAAGCTACAGCTGGCTGTATGCGTACAGCAACCATGTGTGTAAAGTGTTCAAAAAAGAGATGCTGAAAAGCATGTTCATGGAAACATCGTCGGGTCTGCCGTGATATGTTTACAATGGGACTTCTGCTCCTGAACCTCTGCGCACAGCGTCTGCAAATCGGGGCTGTACGAAGTCACTTTCATCTTTACGCAGGACTGTAAGCTTTCATCTGTGAGGCGTGGGCGGTGTTTGTTTTTAACATAGTTCATGGTGGAGAATAGCTGCTGACATAATGTGGATCCGAAGATCCATAATTGGCCTACCTGGGGTTGAAAGTCTCGATAAATGCGCGGCGTTTCGGCGGGTACACCGGCTTCCGCGAGTGTGACGCTTATTTTGAGCGATGAAAAAATAATAGAATATAATTTTATTTTTATATTTCAATATCACAATAATCTTCCAATTTAGAACTACAAGTTAAAAAAAAACTAACATAAATAAAATACACTTCAGCTAAATACTTCTAATTTATTTTCCCAAACCACACGGAGCCGCAGTAGAAGGACTAAAGAGCCGCAGGTTGCCGACCCCTGGTCTATGTCAAGGACTGAATGGAGTAGACTTTATTTTTCCAGGGATTATGATGAATGATGCATGGGAATGTCTGATGACTATTTCAGCCTTGTATGCAGCTATACATTTTAAATGTGGTGTTTCTGAAATGGTTTGGTCCAGTAGAATAGCTACATGATAGCAGATAAAAGCAACATAAGCTAATAGTCCCAACCATTACCACCCTTATTCATGCTAATAATTGTCTGAAAAATGCTTTCAGTTTAAGGTGATTTAAGAAGGCCTTCATTTGAGTACGAGCAGAAAGGCAGTCTGGGCCTGATTAATAAATTAGTTAGCCTGCTTTCTAATTCTTCTGTTATTAATTGCTCAAAAGAAAGCACTCCATTGTTTCCATCTGCAGCGTACCTGTGTTTTCTGTGTAGGTGTGTGCACAGACGTGCATCCTGCCACTGCTGGTTTAATGTATGGGGAATTAAAGTCATAGCCTGGAGACAGCTATAAAACCGGGAGGGCCAAACTGATCAAAGTAAATGCCCAGGAATCTAGTTAACATCAGCCCAGCCACTTACCGCTTTAATGAGCGAGGCAGCTGGAGCCCAGTGTAACAGGCACACACCCATGCATGCTCACTGCCCACAGTAAACAGCAGAAAGCTTTGACGGGCCTCCAAACAAACAGAAGTGCTCCCTCAACAGAGTATCAATAAAATCGCTTAAATAACACTTAGTTAAATTTATAATATTAAACAATGCTTTGATACGTGATTTATGAGAGGTATTTCTGAAGAAAATGTTCATTACTTTTTAAACCATTCCAAACTCCTCTTCTTTCCATTTTTCCCCCATACACCCCACATCCCATCCCTTCTTCTTCACTCTGGACTTTTTTTTAGTGGAGCAACATATCCTCTTAGCATGTGACATCTGTCACTCCCAAATCACTCCCGTCTAGGCCCTTAATCGGTACACCTGCTTTAAAGAGTTTATTCAGGCGCTTACAGGAATTGAAGCCTATAAATCCTCGGGGGTCAGAGGTACATTTATGCTGACCGATTAATGTTTCAAAAGTGCACAAAATACAAACGAGATCTCCAGATTGTGTTGGACCCATGTCAGATGTTACACCCTACGTTTGTGTGCCGTATACTAAAGTCTCAAGTCTATACTAAAGTCTCATGCCAACCTTATGAAGCTCGGCAGCAGAACAAGCTGTGGTCCAAGACGCTGGAGTCGCTCAGTTATTTATTATCACAACACCAGCCAACCAACCACCCCCCCCCCCCCCCCCCCCCCCCCCCCCCCCCCATCATCTACAACAAATAGAACCTAGATCTGTGGGAAACACAACGGGTGCATTTCACTTCTGATGTTAAGACTTTCCTCATAGCAATGACATCATATAATCCTTTCCTAGTTGACTCCAGCTGTGCCACTATTCTTCACTTGTTTATGGTCTGTTTTTGGCTTCTTTTCTTTTTTCTTGCGTCATTAAGTGTAAACTCAGCACAGTGACTCTGTCAGAAAGGGATGCGCCTGCAGCCAGCAGTTGTTGGCCAGAGTTGGTGCGGGAAAGCAACAGGGATTTAGGACAGTGGTGAGACCACCCATTCAGAATCTTGTTATGCTGTCAGCCCTGTGTTGCATATTATCACCTGCTGCTTTACTGCAGATGGCACACTATCAAAGCAGTGCAGAGGGAGAGGAAGAGGGCAGAAGGGGAGGCAAGATGTGCAGCAAACAGGTTTAGATTCACACAGGAGGAGGAGGAGGCAGTAAGAGCACTGGGTAACTTGTATTGGACTTCATGCTCATAGTCCCAAATCAGCAGAGTGAGCACTTCATTGTTATGTCTGTTGGTACATTTTTCTGAGCTACCAAGCTAACTGTTGCTTGTCTGTCCATCACAGGGAAACAAGAAGCTGTGCCCACAGTGCAACACCATCACCTCACCCGGAGACCTGAGGCGTGTCTACTTGTAAAGAGCACAACCCCTGCCTTTGTTCCTTCCGGTCCATTCTTCCATCTTGGATTTGTCTCCTTCCCCGTCGATCATCTTTAGTTCTTCTCGCTCTGTCTCTCTCTGTTGCGCGGCCTGGGTCAGCAGCTGCCAAGCCTCCACGACAGCTGTGTTTGAGACTGTGCCAGTTCTTCCAGGAGGGCGGCTTGAACAAATGACTAAGCAAGCGCACTTTGGCTGAATCTGACTATGGTCAGCAGTCTCCTGAGTAACCTGCGCAAAAAATAAAGGGGAGGAAAAAAAAGGGCCCGGAGACCTTCAGTCCCCAATTGCCAGCAGTTGTTTCCGCTGCCTCAATGACACAAGAACCTCTATAACTGTCTGTAAAATAGAGGGATCTTACACTGAAGGACTAAGTCAGTGGAAACGCCCACTAAGACCTTGTAGCTTCACACTGCTGGAGGTGGACCTCAGAGGAACTTCTTAATACAGGATCTAACTCCCCTCCTCCCTGCTAGCTCTTCGGCAGAACTTCAGTGGTGCTGGATGGCGGGCTTCACCCTGATGACTCTAGAGAAAGCTTCTTTTCTTATTTTTGTTCACTATTGAAGAGACAAACTGATAGCTTGATCCAGCTGTTGCTTAAGAAAAATATAAATATAAGAGCCTGTCCACTAAAACTGAGCTTTCAACCAAACTGAGGAGCCTCACAACCTTGAAAAGGAGTTTGACACTCGCCCTACTCGTCCTCCTCTCCTTCTTCTTCTTCTTCTCTTCACAAGCCCCGCCCTTCTCTCTTCCCCTCTTTTGTGGTGTTCTAGTGCAGTAAACCAAATTTTCTCCTCCCCCTTACAAGATGCAGTGCAAGCACATGTAATATAGTTCTATGTATGTTTACAATGTTGGGTGTAAATTACATAGACACACACACACACACACACATATACACACATGACCATCAGAAGATACACACAGAAATATATAATATCAAAATCCAGTTTTTTGGTTGGAAGGGGTTGGGGGGAAAAAATGGCTGGAATAAAAGAAGCCTTCTGTATTTTTTAAAAAAGAAGAGATCCTTTGAAAAATCCGTTGACGTTTTATTTGACTGTACAGGAATTTAAAGAAAAATTGTAAGTAATAATAAACTACTCAAACTAGATGGTCAAGATTTAGGTGGTGTAATTTTTCTGCAGAGTACCTCAGAGAAAGGTAGATCTGATCTCGGTGTGCGGACAAATGTTGTGTTAGTTTTATTAAATGGAGAGATTCCCGTTGTCCAAGAGTTCCCGCAAACAAGCAGAACTGTGGAACTGCTCTTTAGTTCACATATTGTCCAGCTGAGCTTTTTCTTTTTTAACCTCTACTTCTGCTTCATGCTAATTGGAATAACATGCTGAGATCATATTCTAGACAGTCTTATTTTTTGTTTGTTTGTTTGGTTTACCCCTACATGTCTCAAAAGAAGCTTTTTCCTCCCACATTGTTCTCATTCTGCTATGCTGCAAAAAAAGAAAAAAAGAAAACAACTTTAAAAAAAAAAAAAAAAAGGTCCTTGAAATGGCAAATTCCCAATGGGCAGAAGTCTTTGGAAAACAAGGATGGCCAATGCTGAACTGGCAGCCTCCAGGAACCCACAACCTCCCCCCTCCCTCAATGGCAGCAGCATCAGCAGCCAAGGTGGTGGTGTGCTTTGTGTTTGTAAAGCTATGTATTCTGTGCCGTCTTTATTGTTGTAAGAAATAATGCAAAAAAAAAAAACAAGAAAAAATAAAATTTCTCAAAATTCCACGACTGGTCCTTTTAATGCAGCCGGGAGTGGTGAAGTAAGACGTGTTTAAGAAATGTGTTCATTGTTCATTCGTTCATTGTTCGCTGGAAAAATCAATAAAAAATGGGACAAAGATGCCAGAGACGCATTGTGAATGTGTTTTGTAATAAGACTTTGTCTCATTGTCAGTCGTAGCTTTTAAGTGGATCATCGTCCACTATAAAAAAAAAATGCAAAAGGCACACAGCTTAAAAAGAGGAAAGTGAAACAGCCCGAGTTGGTCAGGCCTGATATTTGAGGACACTTCTGCTGAAGAAACTTGATTTTGGCTTTTCCACTTTGGTTTAAATGTCTCAAACACGTCCTTATAGGATATACTGGACAGAAATAAAGAGTGCTGTGATGCTACGCTGTTCCATTCGCACTGAACTTGCTGATTTAAAAGACGTCCCAAAGATGGAAAAACTGCACAAGAGAGTCGGAGTGAATTTGTGTGTTGTAGATTCTTGGAAATGGTACATGTCCTTCCCATTTGTAAGCTACATTTTGAATTTAATTAAATACTCGTAAATGTCAGTTTCCCCAACATGACTTTCTTTGTTTTGTTTTTTCATTTTCCTCACTGGAGCTTGTGGACGTGCCTAGGAAATAAGTCAAGGTTTTTGTTTTGATAGTCTTTTTGAGCAAATGATGCAGCTCTGCAGAGTAACCTGAAATGTCACACCAACCTCATGTATCTGCTGAGGTCATAGTTTCCAACTTGTTTTGGGACACTTCCTCAGACATTTCGGTCCATATCGACATGACAGCATCACACAGCTGCAGCACATTTATCAGTTGCACATCTTTGATATCAATCTCCAGTTCCTCCACATTCCAAAGGTGTTCTATTGGTTTGGTATCTGGTGATGGTGGAGCCCATTTGAGTACAGAGAACTCATTGTCCTGTTCTAGAAACCAGTTTTAAACGACTGTATAACACAGCATGTTGTCTTTCTGCAAGCGACCATCAGAAGAAGGATCTACTGTGGTCATAAAGGGATGGACATGGTCACCAACAATGCTAAGGTAGGCTGTGGCATTCAAGCAATGCTCAGTTGGTACCAATGAACCCAAAATGTGCCAAGAAAATATTCGGACACCACGACACTACAACCACTACAGGCACAACTATTTTTTATCCTGTCTCCCTCCCCTCATCCCCAACCGTTTGCACGCGTGGCTGCCCCACCCTGAGCCCGGTTCTGCCACAGCTTTTTTCCTGGTAAAAGGAAGTTTTGCCTTGCTTGCTGATTTGGTTATCTCTATTATTATTGTAGGGTCTTTACATTGAGCTGACTTTGCTGTGTTCTGGCATCATCTTGTACATAAAATTGAATTGAATAAAATAGGATGGATCAATACTTTCATGCTGTTCACACCAAATTCTGACTCTACTATCTGAATGCTGGAGAGGAAATTGAAACTAATCAGATCACCCAATGTTTTTCTAGCCTTCTATTTCCCGTTCTTAGCTGACAGGAGTGGCACCCAATGCGGTCTTCTGCTGGTGCAGCCCATCTGCTTCAATGCTCGGTGTGTTATGCAATCAGAGGTGCTCTTCTGCATACGTTAGTTGTTACTTAAATCGTTTTTCTTCACCATTCATATGCTTGGTTTGAATTTTAGCAGGTGTTTTGGCGATATCTGTGTGCCTAAATGTATTAAGTTGCTACCTTGTGATTGGGCACTAAGATATTTACATTAAGAAGTACATGTGCAGATGTATTTAACAAAGTGGTCACTGAGTGCAGTCATCCAACAATGTCAAATTCAGTTTACAGAATTTTAAGCAAACTTGTCCATTTCTGACATCCAGTAGAGCCGGGATGTTCTGACACAAAAAGACATTAAATCTGATTGGCAGTATAATGCATGATTCCGTTGAGTAAGTTAATTTTTTATGTGTTGCGGCCTGGCTTTGCTTGGTTGGCCATTATTAGGAAAATAATGTCCTCCCACAGTGCTACATACACCCACAACACATCTTTTTTTCATTTCCTCATTGCTGTGATGCCTTCCTGATTCAGACGGCAATGCAGATGTGGTTGTGTGTTTAACGTAAAAGTAATTTCAATTGCAAGTTTCACCAAAAACATTAATGACAAGCTGTTCATAGGAAGTTTTACATTTTTTAATATATAGTTAATACTAGCATTGTTTTTTAGCCAACCAAAGTCCAGAAAACAGAAAGGAAAAATATTGCCTTGCTGCTTATTTATGCAATTATTACAAAGGAACCTGGCATGTTGCATACAGATGAAAAATATGGTTCAGCAAAGGCAGAGATTTTTTTTAACTCGTTCATATTACAGTGCAAGTCTAGCTGAATTCTTTGACTTTGAAGGAGTTGGAAAAGCCCAGAGCCATGCTATGCTATATTTCAGTTTTTTACTTTCAGTAAATTTGCAAGAATTTGAAGCAATCCATTTTCACTTAGTCGTTATGGGGTATTGTTTTTCACATTTTGAGGTGAAGCAGGAATTTAATCAATTTTGGAATAAGACTGTAACATGACAAAATGTGAAACAAGTGAATACTGTGTGGATGCACTTATCTTGTTAGACTGAGCTTAGCATTTTGGCCATTTGCCTTGTCGGTATTTTGAATCCAGATGTGGCCATTCCTGCTCACATGGTAGCGAACTGTCAATCAGAAAGACGGCCCATCCTAAAGCTTACCTTTCCAGACTCACTGTAACGGGGACTGTAATTCACAATAAAGACTTGAAACGAGAGTCTTAGACCATAAACCCATCAGGAAGATGTTTACTGAGGTCATAGTCTTTCTCTGGCACACATCCTGTTGCCACTGTCTTTTACACCACATGCATTAAGTCTCTATATTACTATTTACTCACCAGTTTTCTTACCAGCATATGTTTGACTAATGTTTGATTTTAAAACACTAAGCAAAGCCCGAGACATAACTTCCCTGTGTCACACTGTGACATCGTGTAACTCTGATAAGCACCACTGTTTGCTAATGTAAGGTTGCAGTGATGAGGACAGGCTATTTTTTCAGGTAAAAGAGAACAGGAAGACAGCATTGCCATCTAGAGGTCTTTAACAAGCAGTCTCTCAATAAAACTCCACATAATCTCACAGCTATAAGCAGATTGCCAGATGGGGTCCGCGTGCTTTGGGAAAATGTGTTTCTGTGTGTGTGCCTGCATACCCTTATTAAACAGTGTTACAAAAACCAACCTTACCAAACATCAGAGCTTATTCAGCAGTTGCCTGTAACATTAATTAGCTAAAATTACAACAGCATGGTCTCTATTAAAGCCCTTTGGTGCTCAGATCTCTGTCCAAGCCTTAACAAAAGCAGTATTTGCTTTCTCTTACCCTGACCAAGGTGAGGCCTTATTAGACACATCCCCGAGCCCTGCCCAGTAAGCGCCTCTGTAAATGCTGTCAGATGTTAATAGAGTTGTAATGTATGAGCGGCAATCACAGCAGGATATAAGCGTTGTAAAATATTATGTTAAAATGCTCAACTTCAGCGACTCTTAATGTAATTAAAATCAGGAGTGTAACTGTATGCTCTAGGTTTCTGCTACACTAACCAGAATCACAGTGCTAGACTTGTTTTGAACTTATTTGTGGTATTTTATTGGGATTATCTAACAGATAATATGGCGTCCTGTGTGGTAAAGTCCATACAAGAAGTCTGTGCTTTAGTTTCTGCATGCTGACTGAGATTCCTGGTTTTAGTTCATAACATTTCACCCTCTTCTAGTAATTTCTACCTCTAAAAACCCTCAATAGCTGCAGCAAAATGCGTTAGTGATGTCACTGTGGCTAACTCCATCTTTTATATACAGTATATGTCTGAAAATGATGGTGAGCACCACATTTTTGCTATAATTTGACTTTCTAAGATTAAGATTAAGATATTTAGCCATCAAGCTAACCCAGAGACCATTGAGTTAGACTACTATATACTAGACTCAGATAAATTGTTCAAAAATGGATTTTTGTGGTGAAATAAGTGCTATTAGTTAAATAATTCAAACAGATCAGTCATATTAAAAAACAAACAAACTGTAAATATTGAAAATAAAGTTTTCCAGATTAGTAGTCAGAAATGATGAAACAGGTGGAGCATGTTGGGTGGAGCCTGCTGTTCTGTTTGCTACTTAAGTGTATGTTTAAGATGACAGTGTCTTTAGAGCTGTTCAAGGCCTTAGGAAATAAAGTGCCTTTAAGTGTCCCCAAGGAATCTAATAATTTAATTTGAAAATAATTATTAGAATGCAAAGTAAGTGGCTTAGTTTCCAAATAACTGTGTATTTGTCCAGGGCTGCATTTGAACTCATAGGACATGACAAGAAAAAGAGCATTTACTGACCCTTACTGTAAGTATACTAGATCCAAACTACAGCCTTTGACTCATTTACTAATGCGGTGAATCCACAATGGAGTTGTTAACTGTGACAAGCACAAATTAGAAATGTAAGCTGAACCAAAAGTGGACCTTTCAAGAAGATCCTAACAACCCAGGACTGGCTTAGAAAGAAGAAATAAAGGCTCGTGGAGTGGCCTATAAAGAAGGCCACATTTCAGTGAGGTTAAACAGTTGCAGGAGGATCGTTCTGTTATTCTACAGCATCTTATGAACTAAACTGTATTGCAGCCACCTTGGTAAAATCTGGTAATACATCAAAACAAGACCAAAAATGTCTTTCTGTGTTTGTGTTTCTGTGCATTTGTTAAACTGTTGCCTGTATTAAATCTATAAAAATGTCTCTTGGAGATGTAACAGCGTGTATCCTGTGCAGGCACAGAATATTGACATTTTATAAACACACATGCTCAGACTTGATCAATGAGACCTCTAACAGTACACTCCATGCTGTCTCTTCTGCCCTGGACCCATACATCACATGTGCACAGTGAAAATCCAAGCACACACACACACACACACACACACACACACACACACACACACACACACACACACACACACACACAAGCCCGTTCGGCTATCTTAGTGAGGACCTTCATTGACATAATGGTTTCCCTAGCGCCTTACCCTAACCCTAACCATTAAAAGTGAATGCCTAACCCTAACCCTATACCTAACCATAACCTAATTGTAACCCTGACAGTAAAGCCACATTTTGAGCATCAAAAAGGCCTTCAAACTTGTGAGGACCGGTGAGTGTGTCCTCACAAGTGACTGTTGGTTCTCAGAAGTATAGTAGAATGCAGATTTCAGTCCTAACAAAGATAGCTAGACAGGAACACACACATACAGTGTTTAATGCAAACTATATATTGATTGAATGACTAACTTACTCTGTGTGAGTGAAGAGAATGCTGCTGGCCACTTGACATAGACAGTCTGTGTGTGTGTGTGTGTGTGTGTGTGTGTGTGTGTGTGTGTGTGTGTGTGTGTGTGTGTGTGTGTGTGTGCGCGCGCGCGCACATGTGTGTGTTTAGGTCCAGGTAGGGTGCCAGAGGTCGCAGGAAATCTATCAAAAAGGCGCCTGCTGGAAGAGGCAGGAAATTGAACGAGTTGACAGAAGAACCCCCTCAAGGCTGGTTTACAGTCATTAGAGCCATTTACCAAATCAGCCAGCCCCACCCAAAGCCACTAGCTCTGTTCCCATGGTTTGTATGTCCTTTTCTTGTTTTGCTGTACAGTATAACTGAGCTGGGACCAAACCAAAGACTTTGTAATATAGCCTGTGACTAAGGGTGTAAGTCACTCTGTAAATCAATGGAATTTAATACTTATTTATGTGCTTTACTTGAAATTAAAATTAAATTATGTCTACATACAAATACTTGAAGGTACGTGCACTACAATAAAGGGGATAACAAGTCAGGTTTTACACTGAAAGAAAATTTGTAAGTAAGAGTAAGTAGAGCGTAACTAATTTTAAGTACTTTAATTTCCTTCTGATTTTATGGGAAAATACCCAGAAATTACGGAAAGTTAAGCGACTTCATAATATCTGAAAATCTACAGCGTGTTTACTGGGGAAATATTGTTTTTCCATTAAATGAGAAAGAAATGACAGTGCTTAAAATTACATATAAGACTACTTAAATTTAATTACAGTATAATTATTTCTTTGTGTCCTTGTCACCCCCTTATTCGAGTGTGCCTAGCTTTAAGTATCTGCATGAAAATATAATTACATGACATGACGTTAGTCGTAGGATGTATTACAAAGTGTTGCCGTCTGTGTAATGAAAAATGAAACTTAGGTGTAAAAATAGGCAGGTTTAGACCCTGTTTGTGGGATTGCTCAAGCCCCCTCAAATTTAATCTGAGCACCCCTAAAAGTACTTGTATTAATAGTACTAATAATAAAGCATTTTAGTGTTATTTTCTGACATTGGCTAACTTGTCCGCTGACAGCAGTACAGGATAGAATGAAAACAGGTTTTATGTCCAGTATTGTTGATGTCATGATGTTACAGTACACTCACAGCAGCGTGGCTTGTCATTAACAGCATTAATAGGACTTTGGTTGCTGTAGCATTTCATGACACTAATCAGTTATGCAGATTTAAAACACACTTTGACTGAAATATAGCAAAAGTTCAAAGTGTTCTGATAATGTGGGCACGTTGCTGTGACTTATAGAGTGTGTGTTTATTTTTATTCGTTCTTTTAACCTTTAGCTAACATAGCTTCAATCACTAGAAATTATTAATTTTAACCTTCTGATCCACTAGTCAGCTGGTATATCAGGAGTTGCCTGCTGTACTTTATTATTTTAGTTTGTTACAAATTTCTATTCCCAGAAATTCAGTTTCAGTTTGTTTGCACTACAGCTCCAGATCCAGGTGACAGCAAGTCAAAAAGATATTACCTGTCAGTGTCCCCATTCAGCCCCCCCATTCCTAAAATCTGTCTATGTATATTTGGTGAACTGCCTCCATTGTTTAAGGGAATTAAATAGCTATTTATGCATGTTTCTCATTTTATCTGCTTTGCCCCAAATATTTATTTAATTTCTTATTAATTTCTTATTTCTTTGGCTCAGTTTTGATAGCTAAAGGTTCCACACTAAAGCTGGTTGAAATTGAAATCTTTGATTATTTACTCTGAATTATTCTTAGAAAATACAATGGGTCATCCAACCAATTAGGTTGCTTTTGAAGGTAACATTGTAATGTGCATCCAATTGAATTGAGGTTTTCAAAACATGAACAGGTATGATTGCATTTGCAAACAGCATGTTCCCATAAAATTAATCACAAGGCATGCATGACATTATGATTGGGAGCTGAGCCCCCCCCCCCTTAAAAGTTTAAGCCTACGATCGCCCCTAGATGTAGCTGTTGTGTGTTCAAATGTAACATCAACGTGTCCTGACCTCGTGACCTAGTGTGAGACATAACATAAATTTGAAAGCTGTAATTTGCAAACTGTAATTTTACATGCAAAAGCAAATGCAACAGCCTGAGTCCAACCTGGCATGCTGCGTGTCTGCTCGTTCTTCTTCTTTCCTTTCTACACTGCACTGCTAAACTGAGAAATAAAGGGAAAAAAGAGCAAAAAATACTGAAAAAAAGAAAAGAGTTATAAGGAATTAGAGAGTATCAGAGATTACATTCATCTGCATTAAAATCAGCTCCACCATTTCCTAACATTAGCAAAGACCTTAAATTGCCATGCAGAAATGACTACTGTTCCAAATATAATATGCAAAAGAAAACTGCTCAAGAAATTAGACCAATTTTATCCTCGATAAAATATGTGAGAACATGCTACTTATTTTAGTTTAGTTAGTTTAAATCAAATGAATACTTGTGAATCTGAAGGTTGCCTGCAGTAAGCATGGGATAGTACCGAGAGCAGTAAGTGTACCATTTCACTTCAATATACACACGGGCATTTAGAGGTCTAAACAAGATCATGATGATAAGTGCTTTATCATGGTTGGAGATTCTCAAGTATCAGGCATCTAAGTAATACTCCACTCTCACTGTTCCCTTGCTGTGATTCTTCGTTTTTCCACAGGGCGGCAGCGTTTGATAGCAAAAGCTGTCATGCCTTATTGATGGATTTTTTTTAATTCTTTTTTGCCACTGTGCTAGCAAAGCTTGATTGTGGAGCGCTGATTATCTGGTAAAACGAAATAAATAAAAATGCAGAAAAGTGAAAGTGCATACATGAAACATAATCTGCAGATTCTGAGTCAGGAATTCAACGGTGGGATTAACAATAAAAACAATCTTTGAATCTTTGCAAATATGTGGATTAGTGACATATATGTAAAAATAGATAGCAATGCCAGCAGATACTAAGGAAAAAGAACAGATCAAGCTGAAAGAAAAGCTGAGGTGCGAGGTCATCTCATTTGTTTCATCTGCTTCTCCAGCCCCCTTCACCACTCCACCTTTCATCTTGGTCAGCCCCCAAGGGGAGAACACTGGTGCTCTGTGTGTGTGTGTTTGTGTGTGTGTGTGTGTCAGGCAAAGAGGGGGGTGTTTCGGGGTCTTGCCAGAGGATCCCCATATCTTGAAAGGGGGAGATGACAACATGAGATAATGGTGAACAGGAGTGAGTGAAACGTGTGTGTATAAGTGTGTGTGTGTGTTTGTGTGTGTGTGTGTGAGATGTGACACTCATTTCCTCCCCAACCCCCCGATTCCTAAAACCTCTGATATTCTACCTGCGTTGCCTTTTATGTTACTTTTATCATGTGACAGATGGTGTCACTACAGGAAACGTTGTGGGCTCATCAAATTCAGCTGGTGTTCGCTCTTCATAGAAATTTACTCAGAATGCGTTATCGTGTTACAAATGTGACTGTGAGATCCATTCTCTGAAAAGTTTTTTTTTTTAAATGATTGAAACTGTCTCCCAAACCTGTGGCTTTACTTCCTTTTCAGCAGTCATTTTTGGACCAACTACAGCAGCAATCTGAGTGACAGGACAAACTCCAGTAGCTACTTTCAGCGGCTCCTTCAGTACAAGAGTGGGTAGCATGTGCTTTTGAGTTAGCAGAGTTTTACCCCAGGTGCCCTTCCTGACACAACTCCAAAGAGGATTAGTGTCACTGCCTGGGACTGAACTAGCAACCTTTTGCTTGGCACCAATAAAGCCCTTTTAGTGATTGCTGGAAAGTAAGAAAAAGAAAAAGGAACCTGTTCCAGGAGGGCTTAGGTGGAGGTCATCTGGAGGAGGGAAAGATGGTGAGAATTGTTAAGGAAACAACGTCACAAGTCTAATGAACACGGGTGGCTTGTGTTGCTTAAGGGCTCGTCCCTTTTTATCTGTGCTGGAACTCAGAGCCCTAGAGACACTCATCAGAGCAAATCAACTTGTGTGGTTTGGTTTCCTGGTGATGTGTAAAAACCAAATATTGACTTCACATGTTACATTTGGCATCATACTATTTCAGGTCAGGTTAGGGACACACACCATATTAAATGGATAATTTATGTAACAACCACAGACTGTATATAAAAGATGGCCATAGCCACCATCACTTCACCTACTGATTTCTGGACATTAGCCTGCATTGGTCCTGTTTGGTTCCTGGAAAGTCATCAAGCAGCAGACATGAACTTCATTTTGTGAAAGACACTAAACTGGGCCATCTATACATTCCTCCTACAGGAGCTGCTCTGCCATGGAGTGCTGATGTTACTGTGTCAGCAAAGTGTTGGCCAGTTTTTCTATGGTTCTAGGCCTTCCTGAATCCATGCATAAGGCATCAAGTCATAGGCTCTCTTGTTGTCAGTCCAGGCAGTGCAAGGGTTGGTAAGTCTGGTCTTGCAGTGTCGAATGACTGCTCTGTCTACCAGGTGCTGGTGTTTTGCCCCTCTGATGTAGCTGCCAAATCCTTTCTGGGCCTCAGGCATGTGCCTGTTCTTCTTAGCCACTATGATGCCTAACAGCAGCTTCCATGTTGTGCTGAGGCAGGTTATTGGCCAGTAGTTGAATGGGACTGGTCTCTTCTGGGGATTCTTGGGGATCTGCACTGTACAGCGTTCGGTTAGCCTTTCAGGGTGTGTCTTAACACCGGACGTGGACTTGGTTAATCCAGACAACATCTGAGCTAGTATGGTTTCACTTAAGTGCCTCTCACTCATATTCCAGTTGGGTAGCATGGGCGCTCATGAGGGCCCTTGTTTCAAGACTAGTAGTGTTGCCACTATGCTATCCTGTTGCTGTAAATATTTTTGTTACAAAAGTAAAAATGTAAAATTTTAGTTTCAACTCAAAAAATATTTACGCAGCCTGTTGCATGTGGTATATGCAAACAGAGCTCACATCTTTCACCTGTGTAAGATGAAACAACTGAAGCATGATCTGTGTTTACTGAATGATCCACAACCAGCTCTCAACCGTACAGTGTGAAAAGAAGACAACGGTTGACATATTAGGTGTGACGACAGTTTCAGCTGGGCTGTTCCCATTGTGTGACTATAAACTATCAAAATAATAAAAAGACAAAAACACATTTAAAATGTACAAATCTTCTAACTGATAAAGAAAGGGAACACTTTCAGTATTTGATTGGTGCATTGGTCACATTTTACAGCTTGCTGTGACTTCTTTTTATTATCTCTCGTGCTTTGCAATGCAAACAGCTGCCATCTTAAAGTTGACCAAACGGATTTCAGCTTAGCACATTAGATAACAACAAGCTTGCTCTCTGGTGCAACTAATCCCCTTAAAGCATCCCTGTAAGATAATGATAGGTTTTTGTTTGCATGGAGCTGTACGTAATCACTAAAGCTCTCAAATAAAGATCAACAAAAGGTGATAGACAATACACACACACACACACTTCTTCTAGTTGTATCTCAGTTGAAGGATGTACCACACGTGTCTTTTAAGACTGAAAGATGTGAGCAGTTCTTCTTTCATGAGAAGGAAATGAATGCAATCAAAATGAAACTGAGTCTACAGCCTTTGGCAATCACCAAATGTATCTAATTTGAACAATGTTGGCACAAGTAGAAAAAAAGGTTGATTGTTTTGTTTTGTTTTGTTTTTTGGACTTACACAAGAAGAGATTGTTGTCAGTGTTTTCCAGTCTGTGGAATTCCACTGAACTGTCCTTTTATTGTGTTTGCTGCGGGGCTTATGTTGCTCTGCATTTCTCTTTAAAAGGTGTTGGATTCAAGTCAGGCAACGTGCTCGGCCAGGTCACAGGTCTCGCTGTTTTCTTCTTCAGAAACTCTTGTCTGATTGTGACTGTGATCGTCATCTTATCAGTCAGTGTTATGATGTATCCACATGTGTTTATGAGGCTGGGATGTCATGACTATGTGTCAAGTCATAATTGGGTTGTGTTATTGTATATTATTAATTTGGTGAAGTTCTTAAATGTTACCCCTGACAAATGTCAACATGATTATGATTAAGAAAACCTTAAAGCTCAACACAGAAATGAATGCAAACTCACATATTTAACAATAAACGCGTAACCGAAAGGAGCACAGATGCTCTAAACAAAACTAAAGTGAGTTAAAAACAAAAATTTAAATAATTATAAAAAAACAATACCTCTGCATCACACTCCAACACCGTCTTCACCGTCAGGAAGTCATGGCCAGGTTCACTAGAAACATGCTGGATCCAGTCTACTGTAAACAAACTTATTTCAGGTTGACTGAACCAAAAAAAAATGTCTTCTTAGTATTCGTTGGGCTTCTACGTCGATCGATGTAATCTCTTTTGTTTCCCTGATTTTCTAGTTCGGGGTCTGAATTTTCAATAGTATTTTTTTCCATTAAAGCTTGTGTTTGATTCTTCACAAGTGCAAATACATGCCAACTTCAACAAAATAATATTGCCCACGGTGCTCTTTTACATTTTAATTAATGAGAGCATTATTTAAAAAATACTCGTTTCAATATTTCAGTAATTTGATGTCAGTTTAAAAGAAAATCAGCAAACAGATTTGTGGATTTGTTTGGCAGTGAAACATTAGGAATGGAGAAGATGTAACAAGAGCATATTATTAAAGGAGCATTAATAAAATCTCAAAAAATCTTAGAAAACAATCATGTAGAAACTGTGAAGGAAATATTGCAAATACATTTGTTACATTTACCATCTGGAATATTTTCTTCTCCCATTTGCGTGAGTCTCTCCGGCAAAGCAACAGCTCCAGTGTCCCGATTATTTAGTCGATTTTGTTTGTTTCCATTGCATTCGGGCTGTTTGCTTTACAACTGAGTAGTTAATCTGTTGAAAACTGGAGCTATTTGCTTTAACAGTCACATCTGTGAGCTGCTGTTCATTCTTTTGAAAGAATGAGGATGTCATAAACTGTGATCCTGGATATCTGTTAGTGTTCAGTTAGTGTTTGTGAATGAAGCATTAGTGTTTGTTTTAGCCGGCTGTGGATCCTCTTCCTGAGTTCCCTGTAGATTATCCTTCAGTAATCAGACCCCAACCCTTCTAACTGACAGAAACTAAGCTACATCGTAAATCCATTATTAAGATGTCAGTTTGTCAAAGGGGAAGAGTTCAGTTCGGCTGTTGCAAAGATATTTATAAGCAAATGAGTAAACTCTGCGTTCATACTCAAGCAAACAGTGGAACAGTGGTTGGTTAGTGAAGGTTTAATAGACACAGGGTTATTCCTGCTGTTATAGTATGTGTACACAAGCGTGTGCACACCCGCTGACAAGGACCCCTGCAGACTGTTTAAGCAGGGTAGTCCTCCAAGAAGATTGTAAGAAACACTTTAAATGTCTTTGGATGGGATTTAACAAGCAATGAGATTTAAACTTATCAGGATTTGTGTTAGGAAATTAAAGTTTTTGGATTAATTGGCCATTGTTGGCTCCTTCTCAAAGAACTGCTTAGGAGTCTCTCGTTCAGCTTGGAATTCTCTGACTTCCAGTTTATATTACCACCAATCAAGGAACAAGCAAACATTTCCAGCTGCAATCTAACTTCATGGTGCACCTCACATAGCATTTCCTCACCACCAGGAGTATCCTCTTTGGACGAGTAGCAAACTGCAAAGCAGCGTGCGAGTGTGAGTCACTCAAGCTGACTGCAATTTTATAAAATTGTGCTGGACAGTAATAATAATAACAATAATAATGAGTGTAAATACTATGGAAGGAAAGATAGAGACTTCATGCACATCATGGTGATGCATTGATTTTAAGTACATAGTACCTGCTCTGAGGAGTACTGCAACCATAACACTTAAAACTGTAATGTATATTACACACTTCAGTAATAAACATGCATAAACATAAGTATCATGCACAGTCACAGTGAACTCACTGAAACACAAACCTTTCAGTGATTACAATTTGAAGCTAATGCACAAGTTGAAAATCTCCTGCAGTGATCCTTCATTGTAATGACAATTTGCATTTTATGACTGATTAAGCACAGTGGAATATTTCGTGGAGGTGCCGATGGCTCGCTGTGATGCAGAACAAACTGCAGGTAACTGACTAGTAACACGTGAATAATGAAAAGCGTAGACACGCTGATGGATCACATTTCTATTTTTTTTCCTTTGAATGTTGTGTCCCTTTTCTGTTACTAAAGGTCTGTGTCCTCATTATTACAGTGTTTTTATTCATTTATTTATTTTTGAATACTAGAGGTAGTGATTAATGAAACTTTTGGTAAAGCAGACTTTTCATCAAAGCAATGCTGAAATGAAAACATTTTACAGACATAATAAGACACAAAGACACTTTTGTAAATGTACCTTGTCCAAACATGAGCAACCACTAAAGCAGCATCGACAAATATACAGCGGTTGTGGTTTGGCCCGCTTTTGGTCACATTACGTACTCGGTGAGAACAAACACTTGGCACAGTCTGCTATAGCTAGAACAGGGACAGAAAAAAAACAATGGAAATATTATTTGGAGTGAAAACCACAAAAGAAAACAAACAGAAAAGAGTACAAGGAAATGTTAACGTGTGTGCATGTGTGTGTGGTGGGGAGGTGTCATTCCCAGAGAGGAGGGGGGCGAGATGACATGAGGAATGAATGAGAACAGTCTGCCTATACGAGCTGTGTTGCTGAGTAGATGAGAACCATTGTTGCCTGAGGCTGCACCTGACAGGCTGGCTGGCTGCCTACCTACACATCACTCTGCCACTGTACGCACCTGTTCTAACACACCCGGAACTAAAGGCGAGACGCGTAGTTGTAGGCTGGTTTCTGAAGTGACTGAACACTTTGTACTGCTTCATCAACTTGTTCCAAACTCTTCCCTGCAATTGACTGTGTAAGCCACAGTTCAGTGTTTGTTTCTATTGGTCTAATATCATGACTTGTATATATGCTATTCATGGGTTTTGATGAACAGTAGAAGGGACTGACTGGAAAAAAGGAACATGGTGAATGGAAAAAACTTTAATTTGTTTTTAGGATATATAAGAGATTTTTGGTTGTTAATGGTTTATAAATTGTTAATATCAACACTCGCGTCCTGCAAGACACATTGCCGTGGAGCTCAAAATGGTGGTGTGCCCCTAACAGTTTTATTACAGAAGCTCCCTCATTGTAGTCTAAACAACAGTGTCTCAGTAACTTTCCACTAGAGATGGTCTCCTCTTGTCTACATTTTCCCAGGCGAGCGTGAGCGAGAGTCTGCAGCTTTCTACTCCCCAAGGACACATGGTCTATGCCTTTATTTTTCAGGGCCGTGTCCACTTATTACTACACTAAATAACTTTATAACACTTATTAATAAAAAAGCATAGCATTATTGAGGCACTGCAAATTATTTAATCCCAACAAAATTCAAGACAATTATTTTCCAAGGAGCACACTGACAAGATACAATGTGTGCAAGTGTGGTTCTGGGCCAGCGCATGATGGAGAGAATTATGTTATTACAACCGTATATCTTGGAAAATCCCCACCTAGAAAACTTCCTGTATCCAGATCATCACCATGGTGATGAGGAGAGAAAATGAACCCTGAACTTTCAGTCTTTTAAGTTTTATATTTATCTCTTTGGCAAATGCATGAAAAAAAGAGTGAGCCCTTCCTTATATGGCAAGGGTGTCAAACATAAAGCCCAGGGGCCAGATTTGGCCCAGCAAAGAGTCCAATCTGGCTCACTGGATGGCTTTGGATAATGTAAAGGGGCTCATAAATTTTGGACTTTAACTGTATTTTCACATGTTTTACAGCTCACACCTGACATGCACCTCACTGTGGCCATTCATACTCTGCCGCTTAGATAAACAAATAATTGACAGAGTTCCAGTTTTTTTTAATATCTACTATAGAAATGTATGATTTTTGTAAAAAATGAATCCACAGTGAAAGACATACAAACCATTTCTTAATATGAACTCAAACTTATTCTTTTATAATTACAGGATAGTCTGGAGAGAACTTCCTCTGTAATCTTACACATTCATTTCTTATCGTTTAAGTCTAGAGAGTCATGATGACAGATTTTTTTATTTATTAGAGCAGCATTTCTTTACCACGTAGAAAGGATTAAATATGTAGTTAAACTTCTTTGCACTGACAGATGGGGGAGTGTCGCTGGTCCGGCCCACTTAAGATCAAAGCCAAGTATGTGGTCCTTGATGTAAAATGAGTTTGACATCCCTGTAATGACAATGGTGTGTTTTTGTGGGGGTTTTTTTGTGTTCCTTCATTACATTGAATGTAAGTCATTCTCACAAAGCCTGTTCCAGTGAACTAAGTGTTGTTACTGCACAGTTAAAAGCAGTGTTTCTCCCTGCCTTGGTAAACTTAGGTAAAGGTGTAAAAAAAGGAGTAAAACCACACTACAAATAGACCTCTGATCACCAAGAAGAACTCTTATTTACTTTAGATTTTTGTCATCCTGCTCCTGCTCGAGGTTTCTTCCTGTTAAAAGGGAGTTTTTCCTTCCCATTGTCGCCAAATGCTTGCTCAAAGTGGGTCATCTTTTTTTGCAAGTTTATCTCTTTACCCTGGAATATAAAGTGCCTTGAAGTGACTGTTATTGTGATTTGACGCTATATAAATAAAACTGAATTTAATTAAATTGAATTCAGGACAAATTTTAGTCGTCCTTGAAACACAAAGAGACACTGGTATGACAAGCTCGAAATACCTACAGTTCGCAGCTTCAGTAGCTTTTACTTCCGCATCTGTTACACTCCCAACATCGTTTAAAAAAACAAACAAAAATAAAGTCTTCCATCCTCTTACTCCCTTCTCCTCTCCATCTTCCCCAGCCCGTTTGGTGCCTGCATAGAGACGGAGGGATTTTGATGTTGTCCCACACAATGGACAATTTGGGTGATTTCCTGTGTGCCAGTGTCATATGATTTTGTCCTGAGGCAGGGCTGTTTCAGAGCCTTTTGTCTGTCTGGCCTGAGCCCTGGAAGTCAGACTTCCCTCTTTCTCTGCTTCTCTTTTCATGTGGGTCTACGTGAATGAGATGAGTCCGCGGCTATTGTGGTGTGATTTAGTGATTTATCCATTGGATCCAATGACTGAGGGTTTGACATGCAGTGTTAACAGAGTATTTGATACCACCAGCCAGAGCTTTCACAGGGATAGTCTCTCTACGTAGGGAAGACTTGCGCTTTGTAAAAAACAATGGCTTTTGTTATCCGGGATAATAGATAATGTTTTAGAAAAGGTATCCATGTTGCTGTGGTGTTTTGATGTCTTAATGTTTAAGTTGGATAAAACGAAGATGATAATTCTTTAAGTGGCCTCACCATCAGATTTGTGTGCGTGTGTGTGTGTGTGTTTGTTCTCTCTTAAAAGTTCAGGTTAAATAAGGTGCTCGTTTTCAATCCCTTATATACCCTTTAAAGATTCGCTGTTGTGGCTAATTTCAAGGCATCTGTGGAACTGACATGTCAAGGAGCTGAGCAGAAGTGACATGGTTCAGTGCGAGTGTGTGTGAGTAGAGAATGAAATGCCAGGTAATAAACTACACTGACATGGATGCTGGAAATGATCTCAATAAGGAAATGTCAGCTTCAATTTAACAGATTCTTTCCGCCTCGGCATGTTTGTGACCCGAGGATATAAAAGAGGCACGGGGATGTGGCAAACTGCAGCAAGCTGGTAGCTTCAGTCAATGTTCTAGTGAAAAATCTGATCCACAGTTTATAGCGTACAGTGGTAGAAGCTTCAGTTAATGATAACAGGATGGAGTTTGGAATAAATTCAAATACTGAAATGTTTGTTGGAGGAAGTGCAAGTTCCTTAAAGGGTTATAAAAGGCTGGGATGGTGATTCATTTAAAGCTTTATAGGCTCTTTAGATCACACAGTCTTGCAAAGAAAGGTTCAAAATAAAAGACTCAAGAGGCGTCTTCCTGTTTAAATGGAGCTTTTTCTTTCCACTGTCACCAAGTGCTTGCTGATACTGTAGGGTCTTTACTGTACAATGTAGAGCGCCTTGAGGTGACTGGTGTTGTGATTTGGTACTACATAAACAAAACTGAATTGATTCAAGCTGAATTTGAACTGCAGAACAAGAACACGGGACTGCATCCATCAGAATGTGTCCTCAATCTTCAAAATTGCATCTCACAAACCATCAGACATTAAGATTTTAGATGGCAAACATTTGCTGTTGGTAGCAAGAAAACGGCTCCGAGTCAACACGTTTTCTGACCTTCATCTCTATATGAATGTGTGCTGCATGAGGGGATACTGGAAGGGAAGTGTGCACAGCTGGAAAGCGAATGTAGATAGCAAAGGGCCGTGTTTATTCTGGCAACAAACATATGTTGCGTGTGATCTAAATGATTGCTGTAAGCAAGATGGCCATTGTTTAGCTAGTCAGTGATGTACAGCACTGCACACCTTTGCACTTTACATATTACAAAGAAACGAAACTAGGTACCAGGAAGCCAAACATGAGCTCGATTCTTCTGGCTCAAACTTAACGTGTTTTCCATGATGTGTTTGAGTGTTCCTGGATTTCTGGAAAACCTCCTGCTTTCTAGGTAGTGGCAACGCTGGTGTACTAGTTTAAACAACCTGACGGTCGCCACTACATCAGTGCCGTGCAATACTTTGCTAGAGTAGGTCAAACAAACAAGTACCTGACATTCAAACATCAAATAAAAAATGAACACACATTTGATTCTCTGCTAATAGTTATGAGGAAATAATTGAGGTTGCATTCCTTTCCACTACTAAATACCAAAAACAAACAAATGCATCAAATAAATTCTTTCTAGATATACGTCACTGACTGACAGCCTGATCAGACCCCTGTGATTGTGCTTGTTCTGCCACAATGTGCATCGCACACAGATATACACAGAGGGGCCTCCATAAAGCGTATCTATGTTGGAGATCAGCTCCACCGCTTCGCACTTGTAACAAAATCATGGTGCGTTTGTGCGTGGGTGTGCGTCTGTGTGTGTGGTGGTGGTTGGGGGGTCCTCTTGCACAAGACTGCGTACAAGTTGTGAGTGAAATATTATGATCAAACCTGCTGATACTGAGAACTGAGGAGTGCCTCAGAGGAGTGTAGCGAAGAGCACAGGAGCAGAGTCTGTGTGTGTGTGTGTGTGTGTGTGTGTGTGTGTGTGTGTGTGTGTGTGTGTGTGTGTGTCTCCCCCACATGTGATCCTCTCAGAGTCAACAGAATATCAAGTAATGAACATTTTCCAAATTCCACACCCTCAAAGTTATCTCTCTCTTTAAAAAAAAAAAAGTCATTTAAATATATTAAGGGCATCATTGCACAAACAAATCATCATTACATATGACTGGAAATCAGATTGAACATCAAACTAGTCAGTGCAGTCTGAAAAGCAACACAAAATATTCTGACAGCCAGGAGAGATGATCATTTGAAAAGCATCCAGTACATAGCGTGCTGCTCTTGCATAACCTAATTACACGAGACATGTCTAAACTGAAGCTATGTATCAGCATCATCATGCAGACCCCAGATGTTCTCAGAGTACATGCGCACGGTTGACAGTACTGTATACTGCATAGTACCAAATCTGAAATGCTGTCCTGACTTTATATCTTCTAAAGACTGAACACTGGATAAGAGACACAAAGTGAAACAGGCCCTTTATTTCATGTATGCAGGTGTAACACACAAGGCAAACGCATAGTTTGCTCCACGGTCCTAATGTTTCAAAAATTGTCTAAAGCCAACCACTCGGTTAAGTGTACGCACCAGCTCACCTTTTATTGTGTTTTAGCAGCGCTGTGCATCAGCAATAATCCTAGTGTGTTTATTCATCATTTAAATAATGGAAATCAGTCTTCCTGAACACATGCCGACATTTACATAATCTTAACCAGACCAAAAGCATTTAACCACGTACGTATGAAAGTGCTGACAGCTTTGCCATGCAACCAAACTGACTTCTGTTTTGCTCACATTCGCATTCTTGCTTAACCTCAAGATGTGAAGTTGTGAAAGAGAAACAGTAATTAAACAGCTCGGTTTTACAGCCTATTCGTACTCATTTATGAGGTCGATCTTATCAAAACAGCATGAATGCAGGTCAGGTATCAGGATGTGTGCTCTCATGTTTTAATGGAGCTGTCTTTTTATGACTGATGTGCCATTGTTTTGTTCTGGCTCTGAGGATGCCCCAAGGTGATGTGCATTAGATTTTCTCTTAATGGTTAGGGTCAGGTCCAGATGAGCTATTCAACTCATAAAAACTTTTAATTTCTCAACTGTATTTTGGATGGGTCTCATTTCTTGATGAGTGTTTGCCTTTAATACTAACCCCTAATTTAAAGGGTTAAATTTTAAACCTAAAATTTAAGCCTTTAAAATCATTTGAGTGCTAGAGGTCAACTAGATTTTGTTTTTCAAAGAGTATTGTGCTGTCACCAGAAAAGACATCGTTTGAGTCTTTTAATGTTTACTTTCATCTGATGGCATCATTCCTCTTTATAGTCTTACTTGTTGCTTTGAGTGAGAAGCAAAGCAAGTCAGAAAGACTTGAAAAGCACTACAGAAATGCCATTCCGGCATTCAAACTCACCCACCATGATGAGCAAGTCTTGTCTGCCATTCAGAGCAGGAGAATGCTTCACAGCTGGAGCCAAAGAGTGAGCCTTTTTATTATGATTTAGTAACTCAATACAGATAGTTATCTAAAGTGAGCTGATACGCTGGCAATCAGCCACATTTACAGCAGTGGCAAAGTTACGTAATGTTTGGAAATAAAACTACTTCTCAAAGCTATTGCACAATGTGCACCTGAGAAAGGACCAGCACAGCTGTCTTTACAACAGGATTCAGATTACTGAGAGTTAAATGTGCTCCGATCAAGATTGAATCTACATGTGCAAAATTGTTTTTGATGGAAAATATATGATTTTTATTCAAATAATAACGAAAGAGTCCATACCCCCTGTGCAGGAATGATGTGTCTTACTGCCACACACCACCAGATGGTAGTGTATTTCAGTTTGAGTGAATTTAGCTTCTGTCAGTGTATTGTAGGATGGACATGTCAGATAACAATCAGAGTACTTAAATCTTTGGAATAGTACACCCAATGCAAATTGTTAAAACAATAATATGACTAGCTTTGCATACAAAAGTGATCTTTATGAATATACAGTAAAAGAAATGATACTTTCTAGGCTTAAGTGTAATATTAAGAAAATGAAGGATTTGTTGAAACAAATTAACAAACGAACCAGTTATACTGACCAACCAGTAGGGGAGACTGGGGGCGGCTGTAACACACTGAATTCCTTAAAGCTGAAACAAGAGTGATCATACTTACTCTGCACATACTTGCAGAGATTTTCTCTCTGCAGCGGAAGAAGTGCAGAGTTACATTACTTTTACAGAAATTGTAAGGACCAAAACAGATTTTGATTTAAAACGTAACTTTCTGGATCTAAAGTATTTTTCCCCCCTGCTGCCTACAGTTTAAGTGATTGTGATTTTAAACTTACCTTTTTTTTTATTTCTGCGTGTTATGATTGACAACTCATCAGTGTTAGAAATTAACAGGAACGACCCATGACAATTTGGGTGCTGTGAGCTAGAATAGAGTGTAACGTGTGCGCCACTCTGGAGGCAGTTGTAACATGTTACTCAGAGGCAACTGTTACAATTATCCCTGGGTTACTACTGCAAGCACCTTGAGTGTCATGTATGTTGATGATGAACTTTGCTGTTGAAACTCTATATAATATATATGCTTCGCACTTCACTGACAATAGCCAAATGCAAAACCAGTAAAAAAACAAACAAAAAAACAAAAAAAACCCCCCCAGAAAATATGAGGAGGGGAAAATGTCAGTATCTACCACCTGTAAAACAAAATTCTTGTTTTGGGGGTTGTCTTATTGTGCACTTGTTGTTAATTTCATTAACATCAAAGCAGCTGAAACTGATTAACAACCCCCTCTGATACTTAACTGACCAGATCAACATCCCACAAGTTAAACAGCCTCGGTGCTGTACTCTAAAGCATTTCAAGTCTTTATTTTTCTGGGGGGAAAAATTTATTTCTAACTTGAATGCATTGCCTCCAATACATGACGTTTGAACAAAACTGAAATTATGTTTTCTACAACTCAAAAACACCCACAAAACTACTGCAATAAGTAAAGTAAGTAAAAGTAAAGTAAGTAAAGTAAAATTTTATTTATATAGCACATTTCTAGATAGACATCACAAAGTGCTTTACAGATATAACAGATTAAAAGACAAAAAACAAACAAAGTTAACAAAAAGCAATTTTAAAAAGATAAGTTTTTAGCTGTTTTTTAAAAGTAATCAATGAATCAACGGATCGTAGGTCCTGAGGAAGGGAGTTCCAAAGTCGAGCGGCCACAGTAGCAAAAGCTCTATCACCCCTAGTTTTCAGTCTCGTATACTGAATGACAAGTAGGCCCTGACTACTCGACCTCAGAGACCTACTAGGGGCATAGGGCTGCAAAAGTTCAATAATATATGGTGGTGCTTGTTGTTGAATAGCCTTAAAAGTTAAAACCAAAATCTTAAAATGGACTCTAGATTCGACAGGAAGCCAATGTAACTGCTTAAGCAACGGTGTTATATGTGAATATTTAGAAACTTTCGTCAAAAGTCTTGCTGCAGCATTCTGAACGATCTGCAGACGCTCCAAGGAACCTTTGTTTAAACAAGTAAACAGGGAATTGCAATAGTCCAATCGTGATGAAATAAAAGCATGAATAACAATCTCGAGTTCGGTATAGGATATTATAGAGCTCAATTTAGAGATATTTCTTAAATGATAAAAGCAGGACCGAACAAGAGATTTAACATGACTATCTAACGTAAGAGCAGGATCAAGGATAATCCCTAAGTTCCTGACAGATGGTTTTACAAACGCTGAAAGAGGACCAAGAGCATTTATTATACTGGGTCTATGTCTATCTGGGGCACATAAGAGGACTTCGGTTTTGTTATCATTTAGTTGGAGGAAGTTTTCAGCCATCCAGCCTTTAATGGTTTCCAAGCACACATTTAAAAGCCGCAGCTTAGAAACCTCCTCCGGCTTAAAAGATATATAGAGTTGGATATCGTCCGCATAACAATGGTAACAAATATCCTCAAAAGGGCTCAGAATGTGCTGGAGAGGGAGTAAATAAACTAAAAACAGTAATGGCCCCAGCACAGAGCCTTGTGGCACACCAAAAGACAGATGATCTATACTTAGAAACTGCCACAGAGGAAAATCGGTCAGAGAGATACGAGAACCATTTCAATGCAGTCCCAGAGACACCGACCGAGTATTTCAACCTGTTAAGTAAAATAAAATGGTCAACAGTATCAAAAGCCGCCGTAAGATCCAACATTAAGAGAACAGAACAATTACCTGCATCACTTTGTAACAGAATATCACTATCAAACTAAGGTGTTTTTGAAGAATGCATCTGACATATAGTGGCTTAATACAATGTACTTTTTCAGTTCTACAATTACCATTACTTATCTACTCTGACTTCTTCCATTAAATTAATATTATAGTCTTGTTTTTATTAGGAAGAAGATAGCCATTATACTATTACTTAGGACACATATTTGTCGTTTTTCTCAAATGATAACTTGGGAATTTCCATCGATTCTCTATCATGTATCCAATTCTAAATATGTAAAAAAAAAAAAAAAAAAAGAAATGTTACAAGCGTCCCCGTTGACCCTAGTGCAAAAATTGCCGGTAGCATAGTGTTTCATTCTCTCCTCTTTATTTGTGTACTTCTTTATCATTGTTTCCTTCCTCCTTCACACAAACATTTAATTATGCACTTGTGCAGGTACACTATTAACATATTTGTGTGCATATCTGATCACGTTTTCTTCTTAGTCCAGAGACTTGGCTGCCTTTTGTTTGTACTGCCGGGCCTGTGATAACAGAGTCCGCCAAGAGAAGCTTGTCATTTCTAAGTGTAGTGTGTGTGTGTGTGTGTGTGTGTGTGTGTGTGTGTGTGTGTGTGTGTGTGTTTGCGTGCGTGCGTGCTGTGGGATAAGATGAAGTTAATTCATCACGTCTCCTCTTCCTTATCAGTCAATTATGTTTTTGAGTTGTCTGTATGGACATAATGACTGTGCAGAACAAGGCAAGAATACAAACACACACACAAACACACCTACACACATGCAGACACACACAAACCTTCTGTCCCAGATGGCTAAACCATCAGGAAGGGAAATTTATGAGGTTTATATGATGGTTTATAGAAAGAATGTGGTTTTTAAGTAAGGAACATACCGAGTGGTTTTGCCTGAATCGGTTTGCTTTTTTGATAACACACACTGTAAACCCAGAAAGGAAAGCTAAGAATGTGGCCAGAGAGATTATGACTGGACATGAATCACTTGGAAACTTGAAAGCTTTGACAAAAAAACACATGACTTGGAGATGTATATCAAAGTTTAAGACAAACAAATTTGCTGTTGAAGCTATCAGTGTTTATACTCAGGCATGTAATGTATATATATATATATATTAGGGGTGCAACGATACACAAAATTCACGGTTCGGTTCGGTTCGATACTTTGGTGTCACGGTTCGATATTTTGTCGATACAAAAAAAATGTTCATGCCTTTTTAATTTGTCATTTATTAAAATTATAAATATATATTTTAACTCAAAAGTACAGTTTTTAAATTTAACCCTAACCCTTGTGCGTGTTTTTTATTTTGACAGCGAATGCGCACCTGCGGACCACTTATGTGCAGCCCTGGTTATTTAGCTTGTCATATTGCAGCCACAGAAATAATTTTGTCCATGAAACCATAAAGCTGCACTTTCTTTTTGCCTTATAGTCTGATTTGTCATAACTTCTCCGTTTTGTGGTAAGCTTTTCTTTGGCTGTCACTTCTTCACCCTGACCTGTCTTATTTGGCTCAGCAGAACTAAAATATATATCTGTCTGTGAAGGTTCTCAGTCATCCAGGTCATCGTAGTCAAATATAAATCCTGCTGCTTTTACACACGGACTCACATAAGCTCAGCGATTCTCTGCGCGATCAACCTCTCACATGTTTAAGCTGCGGGAGATTTCACTTGTCATGTTTGCATAGTAAGCTAACGATTAATAAGACGATGTCAGAGGAATTGGTGCACAAATTATCATCACTCACAGATCAGTGCTGTCGCTCTCTATACACAGTTCGCACGATTGCAAAGTGAAAGCAAAAAAACAAGCGCAAATTCAAACGCGATTTCAATATGTCACATATTGACAGTGGCTCACCGATGCCAATGACATAATTACCCAGCTACATTTCTGAAAGAATGCAAAAGCATTGACATATATTTTTCCTTCTTACAATAGCCCGACGGGCAGGGAAGAGATAGATTTTGGTAGCCCGACTGAAAAAATCGCTAGCCCCAGGACGTCAGGCTAGCGATATTGCAAGCCCTGTATCTGATTGAGGAATCATGCATCTTTGGAAAAGAGAGTTTATTACAGAGAAATGTCTCTTTCCAAAATAAAAGCTATACTATCCGCTTCTTCTGGGTTATATTCTCAGCAGCATAAGGAGAATCATGTGCTAACAGCTGTCTAAATGACTCGGCTAAAGTTAGTAGCATGCTTGTTGTTTTTGTCTTTGCACTAGGATGATGTCGGCGTAAATGTGCAGTCATATTCGTTGTGTTCCCACTAGTGCTTTCAGGTTAATCTCGTTGAAATGACCTTAACACCACAACATGGCAAATCTCCGTTAACGAGCTACCGCCGATCGCCCCGTGCATGGGGCTAGACGGCCAACACGTTAACGAGCTAACTGCGCTAACACACTAGTTCCCACCCATGTAATTGAGCATTGCATGGCACATCCAACATACTGTTTTACTTTAGTCCATGACTCGCTTACCTTCAGGGTCATACGGCACATGAAAACCAAAATAATTCCAAACGCCAGATCTGAATGAGGGTGGGGGAGGTGCCCTGCGCTCTTCCTTCTGACTATGCTGTCTGTGTGGAGCGCTCAGTGGATCTGCGCTCGACAGTGCAGCCTAGGCGGAGTAGTCGAACGCAGATTCACTGAGCGCTCCACACAGACAGCATCGTCAGAAGGAAAGTTGATAAAATAAATTACAAATGTTGTATTGTTCGATACATACGCGTACCGAACCGAAAGCACTGTATCGAACGGTTCAATATCGATACGAATATCGTTGCACCCCTAATATATATATATATATATATATATATATATATATATATATATATATATATATATATATATATATATATATACACACACATATATATGCACACATATATATATACTGTCTCTTCCTCAAGCCAAAGACTTCAAAAAACCAAAATATGCAAATACGTGAGTGAGCACTGATACCAAGGAACATTGTGAAAAAGAATGAGGTCAAACAATGACCAACGACAAGATTCTAAATGTGGGTTTTCCTGGATGTGTGATCGTGCTGCTGTGGTGCATTGCTGCAATAGCATCTTAATAGAAAATCTCTCTGAGCAAATGAGCATCCCATCTTGGGCTTTGAAGTTCCTCGGCAGCGAGACCCAACACTTCCTCTTTGCATTACAGTGCCAGTTTGTGGTCACGTTCTCGAGGGAATTAACAATACGTGCCTTGATTCATGTTTGTTTATATGTATTTGTATGTTTTTTTCCTCTAATCCTGCAAAGCAGACTACACTGGACAGATGCCACAGTGCTTCAAGCCGGAAAGTTCTTGCACATAGCTTTGTGTCTGCAAGTTCACACACACACACACACACACACACACACACACACACACACACACACACACACACACACACACACACACACACACACACACACACCAAAGCTCATGCACCACTACATACACATATTGTGCAGGCAAACACGAGTTAGTCTAATGATGCAGTAATGCACACCACTTTGATGCCAATTTGCTTGTGTGTAATGTAGCTTAGTGAAATCCTTGATAAGAGAGTAAACTGAGCACTGTGCTGATAGCATTTCATTGGCATTCTTGTTAAATGAACTTGGAACTATAATTATTGTGTGTGCAGTATTTCATCAGTACCTAATTATGAAGTAAATAGTGGTGGTGTTGCAGCCAAAAAAAAGAAAGAAAGAAAGAAAGAAAAGAAGCAAAAGAAGGTCTTGAGATTGTTTTCATTTGCTTAAGTAATAAAACATCCATAGAAATATCTCTCTACACATTAATATAGATGGCTTGCTTAGTATGTTTCAACAAAATATGATAAAATCAAAATTAAATGAAAAGGGTGATGCATTGGCACCTCAGTTCACCTTTTTTGTGAGTCTTAGCTGCAAACCCATTAGCTCTACTAAAGACTAATTTTTGCTTCAGAAAATAGATTAATAACCTCTTAATTAATTAATTAACCTCTTAAAAAGCTGAGTGCCGATTTTAGCAAAGGTCGCTCAAAAATGAGTGAATGGGCCATTTGATGGAGACTGTATGTTTGTTGCTCTTGAAAAATGGCAAAACAATCCTATTTTGCATGGTTGGATCTTAACAAAGTTCCAAGATGAGCTTGAACATGCAACAAGAAGAAATGGGAGAGAGACAAAACATTTTTGCTACAAAAATGTTTGCTACAAAAACCATTTTTGCTACAAAAACAACATTTTTGCTACAAAAATGTTTTGTCTGCAGGCTGTTTTAGGTGAATAAAAGTTTAGGACCACAACTCCAAAACAAAAAACCCTGTAAACCACCCAAAACAGAAATAAAAGTTTCAAACATGAATGAGTAGCTCCACCATTATTGTTGATCACTTCAAAAAATGTTGCAGCATGCTTGATGCAAGCGTTTCCATAAGGTGAGTGGGAACATTTCTCCAAGTGGTGAAGACGGCCGCACGAAGGGCATCTACAGTCTGGAACAGTTGTCCATTTTTGTAAACTTCCCTTGCCATTCATCCCCAAAGGTTCTCAATTCGATTTAGATCAGGGAAACATGCAGGATGGTCCAAAAGAGTGATGTCTTCTCCTGGAAGTCCCTTGTCCTGCAGGCATTGTGTACTGTAGCGTTGTCCTGTTGAAAAACCCAGTCGTTACCACACAGACGAGGGCCCCCAGTCATGAGGGATGCTGTCTGCAACATCTGGACATGTTTGACGCCCCTGCACCTCCTGAAGCTCCATTCTTCCACTGAAGGAAACACACCGCAGACCATTATGGCGCCCCCTCCTCTGTGGCGCATGGAAAACATCTCAAGTGGGAACTGATTGTCATGCCAGTAACATTGGAAACCATCAGGACCATCAAGGTTAAATTTCTTTTCATTAGAGAATAGAACTTTCTTCCATCTTTCAGTCCCCCATGTTTGGTGCTCTCTTGCAAAGTCCAAACAGTCAGTTCTGTGGCGTTCAAAGAGACGAAGCCTTTGAAGTCATTTTTGCCCATCAGTCTCTGGTGCCGTGTGATGGTTATGGAGCTGCAGCCAGCATCAGTAACAGCCTTAATTTGGGTCGAGGATCGTCCAGTGTCTCGATGGACAGATGGACTGGATCCTCTGGCTCAGTGCTGGTGAAATTTTTGAGGGTCTTCCACTTGACTTTTTTGTTCCATAACCCTCAGAATCACTCATCAAATTCCAAATAACCGTCTTACTGCGTCTCACCTCAGCAGCGATGGTGCGCTGCAAGAGACCCTGTTTATGCAGTTCAGCCACCCAACCATGTTCAAAAAGGGAAAGTTTTTTGCCTTTCCCATTAGAACGTCATGACACCGTGACTACCTGACAGAAAATTGACAGTGAATGCACATTTTTGCACAGATCTAGCCTTTTAAAGGCATGTGATCCTAAACTTTTGATCAGCTGTAAAGCTGCCTGTTTCAGTTCAAGCGCTGTTTTTAATAAATTGCATGCTCAAAAAATGTTATGTCTCACTTCCATATCTTCTTTCCAATCATGCAAATTTTTTTTTGCCATTTTTCAAATGGTCTTAAACTTTTGATCGGGACTCTACCTTCAGGCTCAGAAAAATGAAGCCAAGCGCCAAAAAAAACTTGCATTCTATCTGAAGGCCACCAGATGGCGATAGCTGTGGTTGCAAAAAGACTTCCTGTTCTATACAAGTCTATGGGAAAATGGCTTTCTCTCTTGACCTCTTTGAACACTTTCTTGATGAGTTTAGTGTCCCAGTCAATCATTTGGGAGCATATTAAGCAAAAAATTAAGTCTATTTTTTCTATTTCAAACATGCCATGTTTCAGAATGGAGGATTACCTGGATAATCTCACAATCATTGGGTGATGAGTTGTCAATCATAATAAGTCACCTCTGGGGTTTTTTTTGTTTTTTTTTTTTGGGGGGGGGGGGGGGTTGCACCAAACATGACAACAGCAGAAAGGCTCATCTGCCTCAAGATGAGCCTTTCTGCTGTTGCTGCTAGGAGTGAGATTTCAGAAACCAGTGGGTGATACCATGGCAGCTACATTGACGTTGACAACTACATTATTTGGTCTCTGGTGACACCTAGTTCATGTTCACCACTATAGCCCTTGAGAATGGAGGTGTGCCAAAAGTGACATAATAACTGCTGCCCTGCTGTGGTATCATTTAGGATTTTAATACACGTCTTGATTTTTGTCAAGCAGGTGCAGACTGCATGGCTGTCATGTCCAGGTTGAAGACACAAGTGTACAAGAGGGTAGGTTTATCATTTCATGGATTTATCAGTATTTTATAAAGGGAAATGCTGCTGCACCTAGAAAAGATCAAGCACGCTGGAGAAAACATTGAAAAGTTTTTTTTGTCTTGACTTCTTCTATTCCAGCACAGGTACAGAGGCTATTTTCTGAGTGGGGACACCTTTTGTTCAGGAGAAGTTGAAACAGGGCATCATGGTAATCACAACAAAGAACTTTATGACTGTAAACTAACCTTTAGACAGTATGTGGGGTGGCCAAAATCTTGATAATGAAAGAATATTTAAGAGTGCAAAGGACTGTCTTAATGATCCCAACATCTTTGGACTAAAATGCAGCTCTAGAGGAATAAGAGCTCCAAGTACTTGATCAGTGTTTGGTTGCTTCTAAACTTGTCATGAAAACTTTTCAATTTGAAATAAACACATGGTACATATCAGTGATGACTATAGAAAAAAAACTTCTTCACAAGCTTATCAAAATGGTTTGGTATTACTGTACTATATTGATATAGAAATCCTAGTCATGAAAAAAATATTTCCCCCCGCACAGAATTTAAAGAGCCTCAGTTGTGATACGTCTCCAAAAACTCAGACATGCTGACAGTGTGCTTTTATCCGCATGTACCATTGTGTCTTCAGGCCAACAGTAATTGGTGTCCTTTGTTTGCTTTGCTTTCCACACTCTGCAGGTGCACTGGTAAACATTATCAGAAAGTCTATAATCACTCTTGGCTCGCAGCCCAAACTCGTATCTACCTTTATAATTTTTTTACCTGATAGCATTCAAGCTTCATCCAGCACCTGTTAGAAATTAAATATTGTGTGTTTGAATGTTGAATCATAATAGTGCAGCAAATAGTGTATTATAAAAGGGTTTGGCAAGTCATCTCACTTTTGTAAAGTTAACACTGGGACTAAAGGCGCTAATGGAGCACTTGGAAGCTTTTATATTGTTAATGGTTCATCAGGTGGGAATACCTCCACTCTGTTATTCCTCTGCTGGTTTAAACTCCAATCTTTTGAACATGATGCAGCAGGTTCTGTGTCAGACACGGGGTTGCAGCTGCTCCTCATATGGTTGACTGGCAGTTAGTGATTAAGGTTCTGTTTCTTGACACTGTCAAGTCGGAGCAATGAAATACAGGATCAGTGTGACTGTGAGTTTGTGTTTTAGTGCTGTGCAATGCTGCAGATTTTGGTATTGATCCGAAAGAGTAATACTTCTACCCCATAAAGGCAGCTTATGTAGGGGAGACCAGTGTGTCATAATTTATGAGATGGATTATCATTAATTTGCAAATTCTCATCACTACAGTTCCATAAATATTTGAACAGAGATTGTTTCAACTTTTTCTAATTTTGGTTCTGTACATCACCACGATGAATTTTAAATGAAACAACTCAAATGAAGTTGAAGTGCAGACTCCCAGCTATAATTCAATTCTAATACTAATTCTAATACTTGGTTGAAAACCCTTTGCTGGGAATGACAGCAAGACTTGAACTCACCGACATCAACAGATGCTGGGTTTCCTCCTTTTTTAATGCTCTGCCAGGCCTTTACTGCAGCGGCTTTCAGTTCTGTTTGCTTGTTTGCTTTCTGTCTGAATTTTAGTCTTCAACAAGTGAAATGTATGTTCAATTTGACTGCATTTAGCTGGATTTGAGCAGACAGTATGTCTCCAAACACCTCAGAATTAATTTGGCTGCTTCTGTCCTGTGTCACATCATCACTTCTTTCCATTTCCAATTTCTTGCCATCATTCTTGGTTTCATCTGCCCAAAGAATGTTTTTCCAGAACTGTGCTGGCTTTGTTAGATGTTTTTTGTATAGCCAAGTTCAAACTACTATTTTTCAAGCTTATGAGTGGCTTGCAGTGAGTCCTCTGTGTTTACTTTCATGCAGTCTTCTCTTTATATGTTAGATTTGGGTATCGATATACCTACCACCTGGAAAGTGTTGTTCTCTTGGTTTAATGTGGTGAAGTGGTTTCTCTTTACCATGGATATGATTCTGCGATCATCCACCACTGTTGCTGTGGACATCCAGGTCTTTTTGTGTTGCTGAGCTCACCAGCGCCTTTTTTTCTTTCTCAAAATGTACCAAACTGTAGATTTTGCAAATTCTAATATTGTAGCAATTTCTCTGATGGTTTTTTTTTTCTGTTTTCGCAGTTTCTTCCTGCACGGAGAGCTTCTTTGGCTGCATGTTGTCTGTTCACAGCAAAATCTTCCAAATGTAAGCACCACACCTCTTATCTTCTTAACTGAGATAACCATTTATCCAGTTTAAATGTGAATACCAAAAATGAGAGTCTACACATTATGTCTATGTCCATTATATAACTATAATTGGAACATGTTTCAGTAAACAGTGTCAGTGTTAAAATACATATGGACCTAACTGTATTTTTGCTTTAAAGCTCCAGCTAAAAAGATTATTTTACACAACCCGTTACTAAAATAAACTTGTCACTGGTTAACACACAGAATGGTAGAATTGGTCAAAGTATATTTTTATCATTCATCTACTTTAGTTTTTTAAAAAAGAAAAAAAAAGACAATTGTTGGGTGCTGAGATACTCAGTTCAGGGGTTTGTTTACCTAAACGTCTCCAACAACTAACCACACAGTCAGAAAGTTCCTTTGCCTGCTTATTCTATCCTCTATCTCTGACTTTATATTTGCCATGTCCGCTCCAATGGGAAGTTGGGAAGACAAAGCCGGCCAGTTTCCGTCTTCATGCTAATGGTACTGTAGTCTCCAGAGGGGTAGCATTTCCTCCACTGAGGGAAGAACATGCACAAACTCAAAGAGTCACAGTAGTTCCAAAGGGGGATCCAGTCTCCTTCCCCCACTTTGGCTTGTCTCCATCAGTTAGCCCCACATTAATAAGAGGTATCAGTGGGGACTAGTTAGTGGTCTGGCCTGGCCATGTATGGCCTCATTCAGTCTGTGTTCATACAGCGTATCAAGAAAAGCCGCAGCAGGTTTGACTTAATTAAAATTTCGAGGACTTTTTGTATGTTCAGTTGCAACCACATTGTTTGACCAGGGAAGAACCATTCCACTAAATCAGTTGTTCTTAACCTTTTTGGTGGTACCGAACCCCACCAGCTTTATATGCGCATTCACTGAACCCCTCTTTAGTGAAAAATAAAATGTGATTTTTTTTTACTGGTGCACAAAATGAGCCATGCATGTCATGGCGGAGGCTCTGCCGAACCCCTGAGACCGACTCACCGAACCCCTAGGGTTCGATCGAACCCAGGTTAAGAACCACTGCACTAAATACTTACATAGAGAATGTAGGGCTGATGGGGTTGATTTAGATGTTTTTTTCAACTACTAAATCCATGTTGTGTACTCTCTCTATATATATATGTATATACGTGTGTGTGAAAGGATTCTGTTTTGATTGTTCTTGTGAGGATGTGGGCAGAATGTCTGAGGACCATTTGAACTGGGGTTCACAGGCCACACAGAAAATGGGGATTCCAGGGGGGTTTCCCTCCACATTCTACTTCCACGGTTGAGGTGAACAGTGGAGACAAAATTGTGTGGGAAATATTTATATCAGTCAGAGAAAAAGTGCAAGTTGGAGAAATGCAAGAGAGCTCATGCCTTGAAGATCATATCATTAACCTGATGAGATGAAGAGTAAATTATTTAGTTCCTGTTGCAGCTCCTGTCTGCACTCTGGTATATTATTTCTCTGGTCTGTGCATTGGTTACATAAGCTATGGTTCTGGAAGCTATAGGAAAGTAAACACTGGCAAATTCACAAATGGTGTGGAGTCACACCTAGAAGTGTATTTGCTCTGGGAAATATACTTCTTTCATAATCGATATTTGTGTTTGTAATCAATGTTCCCTCTAATTTTTCATGTGTCTGAGCGAACACACAAACTCCCTGAGCGGTCCCTTGGACCACTGTGAGCAACAGTAGACGTGTGCACTGTGGTCCCGCCAGCATTGAATCCATCCAAGTTAGATGGTTTATTAAAATAATCAAATTACAGCATTTATGTCAGACTACTTTTAATTAACTGCTTTAGCCCAATTACAATGAAAATTAAAAAAAAATCTTGTTCATGACCTGTGTAGTATGTTAACACTATTGGAAGTAAAAAATAACTTGAACTCCAATTTTGAAAACACAACTTTTTTTTTTCTTTCTTTTTTTTTTTTTTATAAAGCTCTGACTTGTATTATGAGTCTGTGGTCTGGGAGAGAGTCCTGTAACTCTCTGTCTGCAAAATACAATATATAATGACCAATCTTGGGCAATTAATTATATAGTTACTTCTTCAAAAAAGTAACTGAGTTATGCAAACAACAACGTTTTTGCAGCTGTTTAAATGCAGCCAAGGCATTTTTTTAAATAAACATTTCAAACTATTTACAGAACAATCAGCTGTTCTGCATCAAATTTGATGCCACACAAATTATTTGTGCCACAACAAAAAATAATTTCTGTCCACTATGAGATAAAGGAGAACAACAGCCTGATACCTGCAGGCCTGACAACAGGAGATGTATTACTCCTGTAACACCTGTAACATTCAGCAGTCACCTCATTGTTCTGACACACACAACAAAACTATTGACTACACTACACACTAACTACACAAGATTTGCGCTAAACGTTGCAAATCTCTCACATCTCAAAACACCGCCGTCACTCCTAAAACTTCCCCCCTTTCTTAACAACTAAATGCCATGTTGCCATATCATTTTTTGATTGGTCAACATGGTACATTTTTCGACCAATAGGAAAAGGTGAGGGTTTTTTGGTTTTGTTTATGCTCACAGGTGGAGAGTGCTTTCCAGCATTTTCCTTATAAAACGCCGTTTTTACCGTTTCTTCCTGCAGTAAATATAAACAACGATAGTATTCAGGAAGAAAACCAAACCTTGCATATATTTTTATCATAACTCTGGTTTTACGTGGCCTATCAACACAATTTAAAAACTGGTATAACGTCCACACTTTTTCTGTCAATTGTTCCGTCTGTCCTGCTCATATCTCCAATGGTTGTACACATTGTCATTAACGTGGCTTCACTCCACATCAGCCACGCACATAAGGACGCTGTCATAGCCTGTCAACGACGTTGATTAGCTGCGTATATACGAATGTGAATCGCATCATTGGCTGGACTATGGGATAAGGTTCTAATCCCATACGGGAGCAGCCAGTCACTTACTGACTAACACTGCAAAACAGAATTGTTGAAGTTTTAAATTTAATTTCAATTCAGGTTCGATTTTTTTTTTCTGTGCGCAACGCAGATTTTCTGTGTGCAGAGACCGTGCCAGCAGTGCCCAATTGCGCACGCGCGCAGTTTAGAGGGAACATTGTTTGTAATTATGAAGTCTTAATAAACGTGGTGTGAACAAATGGACAAATGGTTTTTGAATCCATGAAAGAGGATGGAAATCCAGTCTGACTGCACCTGCAGAGACAAAGAAATGAATCTAAAAATGAATTGTCAAACTCACACTGAGATCAGGCTATTGTTAAGTCTGCATCAAAAAGAAGATTACTTAGTACGTTACAGTTTTTCAGTCAAGTTCTCTGGAACGTGACGCACACTGTCACGGTCCTGGGTCATTTGACCCAGCGTTTTGTGTTTATTTTTTATTATTTTGTTGTTGTTATTATGACCCTTTGTTCTAGTTTGTGCTGATTGTGTGTTTGGGTTTACACCCTTTGGTTCTTAAGAGGTTTGGTCTTGTGCTCCCCCTTTTTTGTGTCTGCCCATGTGTTCCCTCTGTCCTGTCTGTACCGCATCTCTGAGTCCAGTCTGTGTATTTCCTGTTTTATTTTGAAGGTCTGTGTCTTTTGTCAGTGTGTTCTGTTTGTGCTCTCCCTGTCTCGTCAGTGTAATCAGCGTTAACCTGTTTGCCTGCCTGGTAGTTTATGTTTTTCCAGTATAGTTGTCTCCGGTTCAATTTGCAACTGCAATAAAGCTGTTTGTTTTGAGTTTCACCCTTGCCTCTGTGAGTCTGCATTTTGGGTCCTTTTCCCTGCCTCCCCGCACACAGCCATGACACAGACACATACACAAACAAACAATAAACAGAGCTAACTTTACAACTGTCTTCATGAAAACCCCAGTTAGTTTCACACCATTCAAACATCATACCCTCCTGAAGTTACTACATTTTCATTGGATGTCTGCCTCTTGAGTTGCAAAGTAATAAACAAAATATACAATGATAAAAAGTTTATCTATAAACTGAAATAAAATGAGAATGTAGATGCTATTACTTGCAACATCTATGCATTTACATGATGGCTGTTCTTTGTTATCCCTTTGAGGTCCACACCAAGAAAAAAGCAATGGAAACTTTTTGTGTTTGCATTTCTTATTGATTTGGGTGAGTAATAACGACAATCAATATTTTTTTTCAATAGACCCTGTAGTTTTTAAAATATTGATCTCTACCAAACGGTTGAGATGTCACTTAATGGTAAAAGTATGAAATGTCATGCAAATACAAGTACATTAGATAATACAGTTGAAAAAAATCAAATAAAGGGCCAAATTATAATTAAATTAATAACAAAAACTATCCAGGGCATTGGATACAGTTTTCTAGTAGCATGGCAGTGAACATTGCTGTTTTCATTCCATCAAAGGAAAGTATTATATCAAACAACAAAATACATAGTTTTCTAATCTGCAAATGTGAAAAATGTGCTACAGCACAAAATACTCAAAATCAGGCCACTTCTGATTGAATGCTACTCTGCAAAATCATTTTTGTTTTTAAAAAAATAAAATAAAAACAGTGCAAATCATGCACATCTGCTTGTGGTTTTGGTCGTTGGGGTTTTAGGGTGTAGCATTGATTCTGTGGTCTTGGAGAGCTGAATCATGGTTGTCCATCTCTAGATGCTGGCTTGTTAACTTGGTTCAGACACAGCCAGGTGGAAACCTTTTGAGAGCCATCGGTTTCTGGTCCAGTAGGGCACAGTCCCTCTTGTAGACCAGGTATTCAAGTCAAGGATGTATCCGAACAGTAGAATATGCCATCTACTTAACTTGTAACCTATAACTTGTCTTATACAGGTGTAATAGCATATCAGAAAGTTTAATTCCTCCCATATGCTAATTATATACAGGGATGAGTGATGGGCATGGAATGGTGATCTTTGCATTGGACTCACCGTCACTGGCTCCACCGTTTGACAGATGAAAGAGGCATGAACCCACAGGCATTGTTTAGACATTTCTTGTCAAACCATTTTATTGCAATCAGCCCTTCATCAGACCTGTAATAATAGGTTCCATGGCCCTTCTTCATCAGGTCTTTGTCTGCCATCAAGGGAGCACCACCGGTGCAGTTTGGTCATACAGTACCAATGCACCTGACACCCAAGGAGGTGTGCAGGTTCTGGACCAAGCTGAAACTTGTGAAGAGGTTCTTTTATGGGGTTGCATACTGTTTTTTACAACTTTGGCCCCTTAGAGGTAGCTTCTGTTCCTTTTTTTACTGAGGGGAGCATTGAATAATGTAGATCCCCATTGATACAGCAGCAAGTCGTGGATGATGCCAGATGAACTTGCTTGGCAGAACAATTTAAAGCCCCACTCATTTGGTTTGTTGGCAATATACTGGTGGAGAATGCCAGCCCTTGTGGCTTCATATGAAACCATGACCTCAAACACACTGTGGTTGAAGATGGATGGTATCATGAGTATCATGCCACAGGACCATGAGTTTTAGCCATATAATTGTTTAGTGTCCATATAGTACTTGTTAAACATGAAATTATAATTTTGACAATTTAGTAATATTAATTTACCAGCTACTGTAATTTTCACATGTTATTCTTGATTTTTATAATATTTACTAATATTAACTCAGAAAGTTACAAAAATGACTTACTGAGGAAACTTTTTCAGCATATTCTTGCTGTGCTAACACTTAATGTGATTTATCAATAGCAATGGATAAACAAAATGAGTCTACTGGTCTGATTTTATGGCAAATAATCAATTTTAATAACATTTAGGTTATGTTAGCATTAGCACCATAAAGGGACAAATTAACCGTTTGGTTGACCAGTTTTAAAAAAAATTATTAAACATTTAATTTCACTTGCTGTCAAGTGACATACATCTGTTTAGTAAGTCCTCTAACACTATCATATATCAAAAATGATATCTTCCTACCTTAGTTTCAACAAAAACACTGTTGGATGTTTTTTTGTTTCTGACTTCCTGGTTGGGAGAGGTATGAGAAGAGCCAACAGTTTCCATTCACAGTGCCTTCTGGTGGATTTTTTTTTTTGGCATTACAGATGTAAACCAATTGGTAGAAAAGACTCAACAAGGTAGGTCAATTTCAGTGAAGGCCTCAGTTAGATATAGGGACTGAAAATGTGCTCTACCAATTGGTTGAGCAGAACGCTAAAGGGATTTATGCTGAAAAATATAAAATCTGAATGTGAATGATGACTCCATAAACCCACACCCAAAAATGCACTACATTGTTGACAGTACTGGTGAATTCATGAATTGTGAAACTATCCTAGCGCTAATCTGTTGTTTATGGTTTCTGTACTGTATCTTCTCACCAAGTTCCACAGAACTCATCTAAAAAAAGCTCCAAGCTAATGCAGGCTGAACTCAAGAAATATGGCTTAGTGGTACAGAAGAAACTTTATGGTTTTCCTCAGTTACTCTTTTTGCATATTTCCAGTCACCCTCTACAGTCTTGTTGTGGTCAGATAAGATTTCACTTCCCATTTATTTAAACTGACCTCAGTTTGGCCGCCATGCTTGATGGGATGGAATTTTGAGACTCTTCGATGTCCATCCAGTTTAAAAGAAGGGGTGAAGCTGATTTTGTTGATATACAAATTTGTGATGAAGTAATATAAATACCAGAAAAGGAGTTTTTGCAGGGCTCATATGGAGAGTCCTATAATCACTCAACCAGGTCATCAGCAGTTGAAGTGTCTCCAGATAGCACACACATTTAGCCCTAATATGACCAACTTTTTTGCATCTGCAGTTAAATTACGTGTGTTGCATGTACTAGATGTGGCCCAAATGTCATGAAACAACTGACATTTGGTTCATAGAAGGCAGAAATGTGATTGAGTTGAGGATAAAAAACTCACCCTGATTTGCCAGCTGGTGTCAGTTGAGGTCAGATGCAGTCCTTAAGAAACTGCAGATCTAGCTACATTTGAGCCAAGCGCTTGCTTTAGTTACGTTGTTGCAACCAGGCGTAGCCTCTGTGAATCAGACTTTTTCATCCAGCACATCCCACAGATGTTTGATTTGATTGAGATCTGAGGAATTTGGAAGCCAAGTTACTACCTCAAACTCGATTTGAAGTTTAATTTCAGTTTAATTCAGTTTTAATTATATTGTGGAACCACAACAGTCACCTCAAGATCCATTATATTGTTGCATCACTGCTAATCTTGTTTTCTCTTGGAGCTTATAAATTATTCCTCAACGTTTCAGTTTGACACTCTAGTTCCCCTCCGGCTAAATACCAGAGAGGTGCTGGATAAGACAGAGCAACGCTGACTCGCTTGAACTAAACACCTCTCGCTGTCATTACCATCATTACAGGACGCAATCAAGTTGTTGGGGTGAACGAGATATGCACTCGTGTATGTGGGGGCGTGTGCGTGAGTGCATATGTGCTGGTGTGTGAATGCCAGCAGAAACGCCAGAGGTAGGAATTCCAATTGGCACAGCAGGAGATGGGTGTGGGTTAGACTCAAGCCTGTCCGCTTATATGTGGATGACTAGAGGTGGAACCCATCTAAAAAAAACATGCCACTTGATTTCTTCTTCAGTGTTCCCACGCTAAATAAAATTACCATAGTTCTCTTTGACTAAATCTGATCAGTTTTGTTGATTCTAATTAAGAGTGCAAGTAGTGATAAACAGTCACACAAATCTGCTCTGACATTATTTTGTGTTCTAAAACAGTTCATGTGGGAATCAGTGCTTAGAGGAGTAGGAATTTTAATTGACTGAAACCATTTGACAGAACGAGGTATTTAAACTGAAATAGCAGAATAATTATAGCCTAGAGTAAAGGGTGTTTACTCACCTGGTACCTGCTTCAGAGCTCTTCTTTGGTGCCTGTGCTGTCATTAAGAGAAATTACATACTTAGAACTAAAAACGTAGCTCAATGAGTCTAACTGTCAGGAGGGGACTGCCTTTCAGGTGACATGTGGCATACAGGAACAGGTGACAGATATTACAATATAGTATAATTTTAACTAATTATTTTGTTTAAATTAATACATGTAATTCTCTGAGAATTATATAAGTACTTTTAGCAGAAAAGCTAAGACTGCAAGGCAGAAACACATTCTTTCAACTCTCACCTCAGACATTCAGATAAGCATTAATCACACAGTTCGTGCCAAATGTGCACTAACATCATATGTGTGTCAAAATGGTGAGTGGGCCAAGAACGCAATGCAGCTCAGCCAGAAAAGCAGGTTAATTACATCAAAGAATCATCAATCACTTCTTGGGAATAATCACAAAAACAGATTGTTGAGAAGCCTGTAGCTTTTCATCATATTTCACAACAGTTTGAACACCTCATGCTATGACACACAAACTGTACAGTTTATGAGCAAGAGTTACAAGCTCTTACCTGATTTGATACCACTGAAGCTGACACCTAAAGGGTGACCCTCAGGGCTCTCTTGATTTTCCAGTAATAATGCCCTCATGTATTTGATATACTTGCCTCTACCTGGTGTGTCAGGATAGGAACAGCAATGAAAAAAATGTTTGCTTTTCTGGTAACTACGGAAAGAATATCTTTATTTTATCCCTATAGTTTCACCAGACCTGACACCAGAAATGGCTAAGTCTGGCTAACTATTTAACCTTATTTATTTATTTTTTAGCTATCTGCATTTTGCAGGGTTTCAGGTTTGTGCCATTTTCACTATGCATACACTTCACACTGTGTGTGGTTTAGGATACTACTTTAGTAAAGTTTAAGATTTAAGGTTTTTGCATTGCATCTGGGCGATTCTACTTTTGCAGTAGCCTTTTGATAAGATATCTGGTGTTTCTTCTTGAAATGAGGCATGCATTTGAACTCTTCTTTAATTGTGTTGTGCTCTGCTAATTAGATGAACAAATCAGTGATACTCTTATTTTTAAGTTTCATTTAGTTAAGGCTCAATCACAATAGAGTACAAATAGCAACAGCAACTTCCCTGCAACTAGGAAAAATATATCGGATTTTGACAGCCCTGAGGATCAAAACCCATGTTTGAAACTGGTTACCCAACTCAAGTGGTTCACAACTGAAAGCATTCTGGTTATATTCCTACATAAAGGCAAGGATGCAGAGTGCTCAAGTCATGTAAAAAATGTAAATGAAAGAAAATAAATGTACATTTCTGTGTACGTAGACAGCAACAGACCTGCAAAAGACCACAATAGAGTTGCCATTTTTGCTTTTTATTACACTTGATTGACTCTTTCAAACAAATTGCATGTAGCTGCCAACCTGACCCCATTCAACTGCAGCACTGACGGATAATGCACTATTCTTATGGGTAACAGTGATGTGCAACACACATTTGAGTAGTTTCATGATGTTTCTTTCTCACATTTAATATAATACACGTTAATAGTGCCACAATAGCCACCTAGCAGCAGAGGACAATAAAGTGACCCTTGACTAATCCCTGTAGGTGAATTCTCATCTGCTGTGAAGTCAAAGGTCAAAGTCAACTACAGTGCAGAAGCCCTGCAGCTGTAATGAGAGCCTGGATCCAGGTCTTTTAGATTTCGTCCTACCTGTGTTTCTCACTCAAGCCACACTAGATGTTCATGACAGTACAGATAACTGATCGTAATCAGGCTGTTAGCTCTAACTCAACATGACCTGCTAGACACCTGAGCTGAGCTTTGTACTGTCATGCTGCACCTTCCAGTGGGATTAACATCAATCCACACCTTAGCAGACACACACACAGACACGTGTTCATTTAAAGGGTCACACACACACTTCCACTTACATGCCTCTTATTCACAGATTTGCATGGACACTCCCCTCACACACACACACACACACACACACACACACACACACACACACACGTGACATGGATCAACATTGTCTCTTAAATTGTCTCTTACAGTCTGATACAGCTACAATGCTACATTTTGAGGGAACCATATTTACTAAGTCTTTTAGTATAGAGTATATTAGTATATAGACTCATGAGTGGTCAGGAATCTTGGATTGAATTCTTCCGAGGGATTTTTATTCATTAATTAGTTGATTTTTCCTTTGTGTTTTATTATGTTTGATTTTGTGTTGTTCCTCACTCCATGTATGGATAGGTTTAGGTTAAACAAACACTTTTCAATAGGAAAAGATCATTAGTTGGATTTAAATAGATTTTTTCACCAACTGCAGTCTCCATTTCCAGCAAGGCTGACGACTCCCATCCTGCACAATATATGATCGATGGGTTGAAAACAGGTGACAGCAGGAAACATGAACATAAACAGGCAACAGATCTGTGAAGACTTGTCCATTATGTTAGTAAAACAATCTGGTACAAAAGTGTTTCCCTAGAAACATAATTGAGAACAGCATAGGAATGTGACATTTAGGACAGCGGTCCCCAACCCCTGGGTACCGGTCCATGAGTCATTTGGTACCGGGTTGTGAGAGTTGAGCAATTTATGGTTTTCCGGGTTTATACTGTTAACTCGGTTTCCCTGGGTCTTTTCCCGTGTTGTAGTTGTGTGTCTTATTTTGAAAGAAATATTTACGCATTACCATAGCGACCAGAGAGCGTTAAGGGGCAGAGAGGAGGACGTTACTCTCAATGTTGTAGGACGCTGCTAATTAAGTTACACAATTACACAGTGAATTTGTGTTTATTATTATATTTACAAAATACCACAGTTTTTGTCTTGGTCGTATCATTTTATTTTGTTGTATTTATTTGCGACACCTTAAAGGTCGGGCCGTGAAAATATTGTCTGACATTAAACCAGTCCAGCGCAAAAAAGGTTGGGGACCACTGATTTAGGAGACAGAGCTCGCTATTATATATGCTGTTGGTTCTACAGACCCCCAAACCCAGATGGATAGCGCAGACATACAAACCAACTCACATGCATGGGCACAAAAAGTGTAAATCTTCACATACCCTTCCATCTTAAATGGATACAAACACACTGATGCATACCTGCATGCACACACATTCCCTCTCACACACTTACACATAGATAAGCTGCACTAAGTACACACAGGGAGGACCCTGCCCTCTCATATTGACACTGCTTACTGTAGATTGTTTCTCACTCACTGTTACATGGACACTTCTTCAAACACTGTGATCCCTGCACGAAAGATTACTGCAAGTATTTGTTGTTGATTTTGCATCGTCATCCTTGCCAGTGACAGGTTGTCTGACACATCCTGAAGTGTGGCCTCTTTGTTATTATTAGGTGTGTGAATAAGGAAGGTTGCATCTGGTCAAATGTAGAAGGACAAGTCTGGGCTTAAGTTATTTTTCTGTGGCCCATTAGGCCGTGCATGTGAAGTGTGTGTGTGTGTGTGTGTGTGTGTGTGTGTGTGTATCCTTCATTTGTAATGTTGTTGAGGACCAGGTTCAGTTTTGACCCTGAGAGTGAGGACAGTTTGGAGGTGAGGATGCTTTGGCTCATCAACAGTTTTTAAATTGTTCTACAGTAGACTGTAGCCTAGCAAGAAAGCAAATAAGTTTATACACACACACACACACACACACACACACACACACACACACACACACACACACACACACACACACACACACACACACCCTTGGTATATTCCTGGTCACTGGCTATTCTTGGATATTCTTTACAAAGTCACAAATCAACAAAGCTTTATAATAAGTCCCCCCCCCCCCCCCCCCCCCCCCCCCAAAAAAAACCATCACTCGAACACACACAGAGAGAGAGAGAGAGAGAGAGCAATGCTTTATTCAGCACAATAAACAAGTCCTGACAGACTTACTTAGTGTGTTTTGCCAGTGTGAGTGTTCCCTCTCCTGCGGTGTTATTGCTGTTATCCCAGGACACTGAGGGTGTTTGATATCATCCCCTGCGACGCTCTCTTTAGACCCTCTTTAGCGCCTGGTGGGGCAGCCCAAAGGCTAGGGCAAGCCTGGGATTGTAGCCCCCTGTGGTGCAGGGAATGAGGGGCCTACCTCCCTTCAATTACACCCAACCCAGCCCCATGAAACACAGGGCTTTACGGCTCTTATCCAATATGAACCCCAGGCAATAGAGGGCAGGGAGAATAGGCCAGCAACAGGTAGTAATGGAGCTTAAATGGCAACAGGCATTCCACAGTATGAGGCCTCTCCCACTGCCAGAGACCAGTAAAGTGACAGGTAAGGGATGGATGGCACAGCAGAAAGGGTTCACGCACAATCACACGTGAATGTTGGTACACCAAAACATGTCTGTGCATGTGCGCGCGCGCGCACACACACACACACACACACACACACACACACACACACACACACACACACACACACACACACACACACACACACACACACACACACACACAGTCATTGTTTATTACTACAAGACATTTCTCAAGTACAAATATCTTCACGTTTCTTGCAATTACTTGAAAAGGTCGTGAAATCTAAAAAATATTTCAGAAAATTCAAAATGCTTGTAGGATATAAACAATTTACAATTCTTCTATAGACATTAAATCTCAAGCAACTACCTTAACAAGCCCAAAAGGTGCTGCGCTCCTCAGGCATGGTGTCCATTGGGCTCAGTTGGAAGGTTTGATCATGTATTAGCTCATGGCACACTTCAGCAGGTTGAGATGAATGGGTCATCACATACCAACTACCTCGTTCCCATTTTTCTAAGAGAATTTTACAGCATTTTTAAAACAAACATCTGCTGGGAAATTTAGCTATAGGCCATCTATAAATAGAAGGGAGTCCAGGAAAGGGGCTGGTCAGGTATTGTAACCCCTGCTGTGAGAGTCACTGGGCAGCCCGGGGAAGCTTAGAAGTGGCACCACATAACAGGGTCTGTTATAAATCAAAGCAAAGACTTTAAATGTGGTTCATTCTTATTTGAAATTGGAACAGATAGAAAGGTTGATGAAATATAATATGCAAACAATGCATTCAACCTGCAAAAATCACATAAAAAATAGAACACAGCTCTGGTAAATCACATTTTTATATTAAACATTTGTGTACCCATATGTTAGGTTTGACCACAATATGAGGGCTTACTGGTGTGATCAACCAAAGGGAAAGGTTCTGCCCACATATAGTTAGTCCTGCTGCTAGCCAACTGTGAAACACCATGGGGTAAACTAATAGCACCCCAGCCCAGTTCCCTCCATTTCTCAGGTGTGGACTTAAATAAACTAGCATTGTTCACATTTTGCTAAAGGTATTTAAAGGGCAATCATGCCCTGAACACCCAACAGTAACTTGAGATGCATGCCTTCTATGAATAGTGATTGTGATTTTATGCTAGGGAGGAATCCAGGAAAGGGGCTGGATAGGTATTGTAGCCCCTGCTGGGAAGCCCAGTGGGCTGTCCCACGAAGCAGTGAAACAATCAGCTATAAATCAGATCTTTTGTTGTTGTTGGCTTGTTTTACCCTGGAATGTTAAAAAGGCTGATGCATTCATTTTTGTTTTGTCTGCAAAAGAAAACCTTCTACAGATGACATCTAGAAGTGATTGCAATGTTTAGGCAGTGTGATTTTTCACTTACCAATACAATTATCTAAAGCATAAAATATACAGTTTTAGTGAAAGATCATAAAAAGCCCATTTTACTGATCCACCTTTAGAGTCATCAGTGTGACTCTGACTCATGGTCAGAGTCCACACCCTGAAAGAAAAACTGGTAGGCTAAAGTTTAAACTTCCAGTACAAACGGGCATTACTGCACACAATCATTGCATCACCTGTGCACACACTGGATATGGCTACACACATTATGAGTACCTCGATCATATATAACAACACTGACCACACAGCAAAATCATGTTTGACTAGTACAGTTTCATCATCTGTATTAAGGCCTACTTTATATTAGTCACCACTGAAATGAACAATAATCAAAATCTTCCATGCCAAGTTGCTATGGAACCCTCTCCGATGTGACTTCAGTGACTTTTTAAGCCAGACTCTCCCTTGTCACCTGGCCTTCATTTCAATGTCCATATTCAACTTTAAAATTTCATAAACTAATCTTAAAATACTTCTAAGGCCCTGACCAATCAGAACAGAACCCTCACTATGTAAAGAGTACAAGTATCAAAAGTGGGAATCTCAGTCTTTTGATTGTTGTTTTTGGCTTTGGATCATCTGCCCAAGAAACAATTAAGAAAACTCACTCTGAAGTTTTATCAAAGTCACAAATGCCACAGTGAGCGAAAAAGAGAGAGAGGGAGAGAGAGAGACCGTGTGTTGAGTCAGAAATGGAAAAAGAGCAGGGGCACTCTGGTGTGGAAAAAACACTAACAGTCACTTTGCCAGGCAACGGAAACCGGCAGATCTGTGTTTATGGAGTTATGGACTAATAAACCAAATTGTGCAAAGACAACATCAGTTTATTGATGTGACAGATATTACTCTAGGAGGTATAAACTAAACTTTATCTCAGAAAATGTCAGGGTATGTGAAAACAGTCATTAAATGCATTTCAAAGCTTATTTTCACATTCCACTTTTAGTCAGCCATTATCAGATTTGACAAAAATAGCACTGAGTGTCAGTTGGCTGACTAAGACCCAGATGCAGGACATCAGAGGCAGAAGGACTTAAAACAAACTTTTACAGCTGAAACCAAAAGCAAAATAATTGTTGAACATAAAACCAAAAAACATCTGAAACACAAGGATCCAGGAGGAACCTGTGGGGTATACTACAAAGCGAGTTCAACACAGTCAAGATTTCTCTGCGTTAGCTGGCTTGACAAAACCTAAAACCTCTTCAGAGCCACCTATCACTGACACTGAAAACTCAGATTTTAAGCTCAGCAAAGCTCATGAACTAATAAAACTCACGTCACAGTTCACCCCTCTGAAGTAACCCAAGCAGCACATGAAGGAAACCAAACTGAGGCCTTGACAAAGTAAGGAAGTGAGTGAAGACAGACAGGAAGTAAAACCAATGTAGCACGACCTCTCAAGGGTTGCCACTCACATGCCCCACCTCTTGTCCTATGACAGCTGGAATAGGTTCCAGTCCCTCTGTCACCTTCTGCCTTAATAACAGTAGAGTCTCATCAAGCTTGTTTTTGTCATTCCTTTGAACTTTCAGACATGCAAAGGTTTTATCTGGTGGCATCATCGCACTACAAAAGTGTTTCTATTGTGAGTGGGCTACATTTGAATATGTAATAAAGTTGCATAAGCCCCCTTGTAATTTCTTCTGTGAAGCCGACCCATAACGCTAATGTGTGGACTGCGAGTTGCTTGGAAACATTTGTCAGGGTGCTTCCATCCAAGATAAGAGTCTTCAAATTCAAATTTTATTTGTCACACACACACAACCATACACAGTATGACATGGGGGTGAAATGCTTGTAGCTGTACAATGCCCGACCATTAAATGACAGAAGAAAAGTTTTACAATATTTACAATTTACAGATTACTACAGAATTTACAAATTAACTTAGGAATTTACAGTAAAGAATGTGCAAATAGCAGAAGAGATTATAAAGATTATAAAGATTATAAATTATAGGAATTATAGGATTATAGGAAATGTGTGGTGGTGCGTGTGGTGACGTGTGTGAGAGTCCAGTCTTATAGTGACGTGTTTGGGAGAGTCCAGTCCTACACCTGGTTCAGGGCCCGAATAGCCTGGGGGAAGAAGCTCCTCCTCATTCTCTCTGTTTTGGCCTTAAGGGAGCGGAAGCACTTTCTAGACCTCAACAGTGAGAAGAGTCCATTGTTGGGATGGGAGAGGTCCATCATAATCTTCCTAGCTTTGGACTTGCACCGCTTGGTGTAGATGGACAGCAGGTCAGGGAGCTCTGATTGAATGATGCATTCGGCTGAGCGCACCACCCTTTGCAGATCTCGTCTGTCCTGCTTGGTGCTGTTCCCAAACCAGGTGCAGATGTTTGCCGTCAGGACGCTCTCGATGGTGCAGGAGTAGAAGTTCTTGAGCACCTTCAGTGGCAGATGGAAGTCTCTAAGTCTTCTGAGGAAGAAGAGACACTGACGGGCTTTCTTAACCAGGGTGTTAATGTGACAGGACCATGACAGGTCCTGAGTGATGTGGACACCCAGGTATCGGAAACTGTCCACTCTCTACACTGGCGTGCCACTGATGATGAGGGGTTTGTAATTCCTCGCCTGCTTTGTAGTGAAGTCCACGATCAGCTCCTTAGTCTTGCTGATGTTTAGGAGGAGGTTATTCTCCTGGCACCAGGTCTCCAGGTTCCTAATCTCCTCCAGGTAGGCCGTCTCGATGTTGTCGGAGATCAGGCCCACAACAGCAGTGTCGTCAGCAAACTTGACAATGGAGGTGGTGTCGGATGTGGCTACACAGTCATAAGTGTACAGTGAGTACAGCAGGGGGCTTAAAACACAGCCCTGAGGCACTCCAGTGCTGAGTGAGATGGAGGGGGAGACTTGTTTTCCTACCCTCACTGATTGGGGTCTGTCTGTGAGGAAGTTGAGGATCCACTGACACAGTGATGAGCTGAGTCCTAGATCCGTCAACTTGGTGAAAAGCTTAGAGGGAATTATTGTGTTGAATGCTGAACTGTAGTCCACAAACAGCATCCTAACATAATTCCCTCTGCCAGTGTCCAGGTGACTCAGGGATGTGTGGAGCAGGTGAGATATGGCATCGTCTGTGGAACGATTAGTCCGGTAAGCAACTGAAAACTGAAGTGAGTCGATGGTGGCAGGAAGTGAAGAAGTGATGTGATCTCTCATCAGTCTTTCAAAACACTTCATCACAATTGAAGTCAGTGCTACTGGACGGTAGTCATTGTGGCATGCGGGCTGTTGTTTCTTTGGAACAGGAACAATAATGGACTGTTTGAAGCACGTGGGAACCACAGCTTGGACCAAGGAGAGGTTGAAGATCTCCGTGAACACCGGTGCTAGCTGGTCAGCGCAGGCTCTAAGGACCCGGCCAGGGATTGCATCTGGTCCTGCTGCCTTCCTGGTGTTCACCCTCCTGAAGGTGTTCCTCACGGCATGCTCTGTGATGACGAATGCATTTTCTTCACTGGTGCACTCCGAGCGCACGCAGCCGTTTGTTGTTTTAATTGCTGCGGCGTCGAAGCGAGCATAAAACGTGTTCAGCTCATCAGCCAGTGAAGCATCTGCATTCATCATTGAAGAAGCTGGTCGTTTATAGTCCGTTATAGTCCGCAGTCCTTTCCACAGGCTCCTAGAGTCGCACTGTCGTAGCTGTGACTCTAGTTTTTCCCCGTAGCTCCGCTTTGCCTTTCGGACCGCGCTGCGCACGTTGTAGGACACAGCCTTGTATAGGTCCATATTACCGGAGACGAGCCCTTCATTGTAGGCAGCGGTGCGTGATCTCAGAGCGTCGCGGATGTTTTTATCCACCCATTGCTTCTGGTTGGGAAACGTTCGGATGATAGTTCTTTCTGCTGTGTCATCCGCTAGTTTCCCGATAAATCCCACAACCGCTTCCGTAAACATGTTGATGTCATCAGAGCTGCGCCAAAACATGTCCCAGTCTGCGTCATCCAGTGCGTCATCCAGTGCGTCATCCAGTGCGTCCTGCAGCGCGGCCACTGATTGGTCCGTCCAGCGAGCGACCTCCCTCCTGATTGGTGGTTGCTGCTTTAGCCTTTGTTTGTAAGCAGGCATGAGGAAGATGGCGGCTTGGTCCGATTTTCCAAATGCCGGCAGGGGCTGAGCCTTGTAACAGTTCTTGAACGGGGTGTAGCAGTGGTCTAATGTCCTCTTGCCCCGGGTGGGGCAGTTGATGTGCTGGTGAAGGTTGTGAAATGTCCGTTTGAGATTCACTCTGTTAAAATCTCCCATAACAATGAGTGCGGCATCTTGGTGAAGTGTTTGTTGATGTGTGAGAGCCTCATGTAGCTCACATAAGGCAGTGTCCGAGTCCGTGTGAGGTGGAATGTAAACAGTGCAGGCAATGACCGCAGTGAATTCCCGAGGGAGATAGAAAGGGCGACATTTAACGATCAAAAGCTCCAGATTGGGCGAGCAAGAGCGTGTGAGTGGGGAGATGTTTGTGCTGTCGCACCATCTGTTGTTCACCATCAAACACACTCCACCACCTCTTTTCTTCCGACTCCATTGTCCTGTCCATGCGGTAAACCGAAAAGAACCCCGTCGGCTGCACGGCGTGGTCTGGTATCGCTGGGTTCAGCCAAGTGTCGGTGAAGCAGAGGAGGTTGCAGTCCCGAATGTCTCTCTGGAACTTGATTCTGGCTCTGAGGTCATCAAGCTTGTTCTCGATGGATTGAACATTGGCTAGCAGGATACTGGGCATGGGTGCACGGTCTGCGCGAGCCCGTAGCCTGTTCCTGATGCTGGCTCTTTTACCTCGAGGCCGTCGCTTAGGGTCGCGTCCTTTGGCCAGGTTGGGTCCGGAGTTAAACATGGTGAAATGTTCGTGTATTGTAGACCAATAGAAACCAAAGTGTCTCTACTGTAGCGGATTTGTGTGTTTTGCATGATGCCCATGCAAGATTATCGCGGATATAGCAAAAAGTGACGAAAAACTGCAAAAAGTGGAGAAGTTGGGGCAGAGCATCCAGCACGGCAGCCGACCTCACGGCGCCATTTTAAGTCTTAGTTTTATTACTATATATATATATATATTACTATATATATTACTATATAAAATCCATGCATCCTCTTACGCTTATGCAATTCAGGGTTTTGGTAGGGCTTATGTCTATCTCACCTGTAATAGGGTGTGTTGTAGGGCTAAAACATAGGGACTGGCAACCATTCACTTTCACACCAATTGCCAATTTAGAAACACCAACCCAACAAGCATGTCTGTTGATTGTGGGATGAACCAAACATACAGTGGGGCAAAAAAGTATTTAGTCAGCCACCGATTGTGCAAGTTCCCCCACCTAAAATGATGACAGAGGTCAGTAATTTGCACCAGAGGTACACTTCAACTGTGAGAGACAGAATGTGAAAAAAAAATCCATGAATTCACATGGTAGGATTTGTAAAGAATTTATTCGTAAATTAGGGTGGAAAATAAGTATTTGGTCACCTCAAACAAGTAAAATCTCTGGCTCTCACAGACCTGTAACGTCTTCTGTAAGAAGCTTTTCTGTCCCCCACTCGTTACCTGTATGAATGGCACCTGTTTGAACTCATCTGTATAAAAGACACCTGTCCACAGCCTCAAACAGTCAGACTCCAAACTCTGCCATGGCCAAGACCAAAGAGCTTTCTAAGGACACCAGGAAAAGTATTGTAGACCTGCACCAGACTGGGAAGAGTGAATCTACAATAGGCAAGCAGCTTGGTGTGAAAAAAATCAACTGTGGGAGCAATCATCAGAAAATGGAAGACATACAAGACCACTGATAATCTCCCTCGATCTGGGGCTCCACGCAAGATCTCATCCCGTGGGGTCAAAATGATCATGAGAACGGTGAGCAAAGATCCCAGAACCACACGGGGGGCCTGGTGAATGACCTGCAGAGAGCTGCGACCAAAGTAACAAAGGTCACCATCAGTAACACACTACAACGGCAGGGAATCAAATCCCGCAGTGCCAGACCTGTTCCGCTGCTGAAGCCAGTGCATGTCCAGGCCCGTCTGAAGTTTGCCAGAGAGCACATGGATGATACAGCAGAGGATTGGGAGAATGTCATGTGGTCAGATGAAACCAAAGTAGAACTTTTTGGTATAAGCTCAACTCGTCGTGTTTGGAGGAAGAAGAATACTGAGTTGCATCCCAAGAACACCATACCTACTGTGAAGCATGGGGGTGGAAACATCATGCTGTGGGGCTGTTTTTCTGCCAAGGGGACAGGACGACTGATCCGTGTTAAGGACAGAATGAATGGGGCCATGTATCGTGAGATTTTGAGCCAAAACCTCCTTCCATCAGTGAGAACTTTGAAGATGAAACGAGGCTGGGTCTTCCAACATGACAATGATCCAAAACACACCGCCCGGGCAACAAAGGAGTGGCTCCGTAAGAAGCATTTGAAAGTCCTGGAGTGGCCTAGCCAGTCTCCAGACCTCAACCCCATAGAAAATCTGTGGCGGGAGTTGAAAGTCCGTGTTGCTCGGCGACAGCCCCAAAACATCACTGCTCTCGAGAAGATCTGCATGGAGGAATGGGCCAAAATACCAGCTACTGTGTGTGCAAACCTGGTAAAGACCTATAGTAAACGTTTGACCTCTGTTATTGCAACAAAGGTTATGTTACAAAGTATTGAGTTGTATTTTTGTTATTGACCAAATACTTATTTTCCACCCTAATTTACGAATAAATTCTTTACAAATCCTACCATGTGGATTCATGGATTTTTTTTTCACATTCTGTCTCTCACAGTTGAAGTGTACCTCTGGTGCAAATTACTGACCTCTGTCATCATTTTAGGTGGGGGAACTTGCACAATCGGTGGCTGACTAAATACTTTTTTGCCCCACTGTAAACATAAACCTTCCTAACAACAGTGCCAACCATTGTTCCATCCCGTGAGTTTAATATGCAAGACAAAATTGAATATAGACATAGACAGTTAAATATTACCGTTTGGGTGTCACACCATGCAGATACCTGTTCTGAGCATTCTACAAAAAAATAAAACAAAATAAAATTCAGGCACATTAATTAATAATAATAATAATAATCAAAGTGCTTTAGAATACCACTATTCATTCACACTCACACACTGGTGAAGGCAAGCTACAATTGTAGCCACAGCTACCCTGGGGCAGACTGACAGAAGCGAGGCTGCCATATTGCGCCATCGGCCCCTCTGGCCATCACCAGTAGGCGGAAGGGGAAGTGTCTTGCCCAAGGACGCAACGACCGAAACTGTCCAAGCCAGGGCTCGAACCGGCAACCTTCCGATTACAAGACGAACACCCAACTCTTGAGCCATGATCGATTTATTCTTTAAGGACATCAATTGATTTTCTCCCTATTATCATTATTATTAACTTGTTTTTCATTGCAATAATAATCATAAATGAAAAAGGAGAGATTTTGAAGACCGGAGCTTACCAGTCCAATCTCTTTGATAGTAGTGGCAGCAACAGAGAAGGCCCTTTCACCCTCAGTTTGCGGCTTCGGTTCCTGAATCACTAAATCCATTTTCACACATGAACTCCGGGGAATGTCTCTGGATGTGACATTGTCTGCAGCTGACCATAGCGTGCAAGGGGTGCAACACAGGATAAACGCTCGCAAGCTGTGAATTTACCAAGCTATCCTACTTTGCAGGGGTTTTGTACTAAAGCGGGCTGGCAGGTTAAAAGACATTTTGTCCAGTCTGAATGTGTCCATTCTCACCTGCACTTCCAGTGGGTAATGTTGGCTGCAGGTTGCAGCCAGGCACACATGTTTACAGTAGTCCTGAGTTGTATCTACCTGTGAAACCAGAGTTGAGCCCTCTGAAAGATGAAAATATTTTTTCTATATTTTGCTTTTTACATGAAGTATTAGGAGAACAGGGGGCGCTATGGAGCCACGGAGCAAGATGGCAGCATAAAGTGGTTGCTCCGTGTAACCTGCATTAAAAACCCAGAACAACCCAAAACTAGAAACTTAATTACTATTGGAAAATGTAAAAAACAACTAATCTCAAGGACTGTGATATTTTCACCCGAAAACGCGGTTCCCAAAAAGCAGTTAAAACCGATATTTTGGCAACGCCTGAAAACAGCGAGGGAGCTGCTAGCGCTAGGAGCATGAGTAACCTTAGCACGGTGTTAGCTGAACTTCGGTCATTGCGCTCCGAGTTTAGTGGATTCGGAACAAAACTGGACAGCATAGCTAACCGTATGGGTGAAATGATGAAGTCAGTTGCTGCTTTGGAGAAAAACATGACGGAGGTAAAGCAAAATGTTGCTGCAAATGCTACACGACTGGAGGAAGCTGAAAACAGAATAATGTCGGCAGAGGAGCTCCTGGAAAAGAGAGCGTGGCCGATCTCAGCAATGCCATGAAGCGGATATCCTACCTAGAGGCAAAAACTGACGACCTGGAGAACCGGGGCCGAACTGTTTGGCCTCCGGGAGGGCGCCGAGGGTCAGCGGCCACTGCTGGAGTTTATAAGGAAGATGTTACCGCGCTGTCTTGAGACCGACAGATCGTTCATTATTGAGAGGGCTCACCGCACTCTAGCACCTCCAAAGCCAAACCAACACAGAGCTGTCCTTATCCGATTCCTGAACTTCCAAGATCGGGAGTTTGTTTTCTGCTCCACAAAACACAGTAACATCGAGCACGACAGAAACAAACTCTTTGTTGCCCAGGATTTCTCAGCTGAGACCATCCGGCAGCGAACCGAGTTCAACGCGATCAGAAAAGTGTTCGCCGACAAAGGAATGTTCCGCGGTTATTCCATGCAAGATGAGGATCCTCCACGATGGGAAGATACACCTGTTTTCATCTCCAAAGGAGGCCAAGGATTTCCACCGTAGACACATTGGACAGGACTAACTGTAGCGGTGAGCGTTTCACTCCCTGAACTGCAGAATCAGCTGCTCATAACTAATAGACGAGCTGTAAAAATCTGTATTTTCGCTCAGTTATAATATTTGGCTTTGTGCTACTCATTGACTTGCCATGTTATTGGACACAGGAAGTTTTGTTTTTCTTTTCGAGAGCTTGAAAATTTTCCATTCCGTTTTAATAACGCTACTACAAACGTAATTTTTTGTTTGTTTGTTTGTTTGTTTGTTTTTCCTTTTTCTCTCTTTCTCCCTCTTGAACACAACAATGTTACCTACTTTGGTTAAACTTTTATCCTTTCAAGAGGGATTCTGTAAGTCACAAAAAGGACACTGCCATGGAATTATTCTAATTTAGTGGCTAGTCTGATATGTTAACACATATGGGTTTGTTATGTTTATGTTTTTGAATATGGTGTATACATGGTTGACGGACACCACTGTTGCCTTTGTTGGGTTGGGTTCTTATAGTTCAGCTATTCCCCTTTGTAGTGGAATAACACAGCCCCTAGTTTACTACTCTGAGTAAGGGTGGGGGGTGGGTGGGGGGGGGACTTTAAGTGTTATGGGTCAATGCCAGGTTTTTTTTCTCTATTTATTTCTCTATTCTATTTTTATTCAAAGTTTACTTGTCACTTTTGTTTACTCGACATCAGCATCACATGTTGTTATCTTAATATTACAGAATGAAAACTCTATGGACCAACTAAACACCCACAATATCTCTGACCTAAAAGTCACTAGTTGGAATGTCTGGGGTCTCAGGAAACTAATCAAACTGAAACAGGTTATAAGCAGGATCAAGCAATTGAAATCAAAAATAGTTTTTCTTCAAGAAACACATCTGACAGACTGTGAACTAAAGTCTGTGAGGAACAGATGGCCTGGCCAGGTGATCCACGCATCATACAATAACTATGTGAGAGGTGTAATTATTTTGATTCATAGAAGCATGCCATTCCAAATGACGAAAATAATAAAAGACCCTGCTGGTAGGTACGTAATCACTCAGGGTACCATCCTTTCTATTACTTTAAACTTGGTGAGTCTCTATGGCCCAAATGAAAATAACCCCAAATTTTTTGAAGATCTGTTTCTTACTGTATCTGCTTTGCAAGGATTGTATATAATTGGAGGAGACTTTAACTGTACTCTCAATCCGAGTATACATCGCTCAACAGGCTCAGATACATATAAAGCACAAACTAGACGACTAATAAATCAATTTATATCAGATATCAACTTGGTAGAAGTGTGGAGAGAACAAAATCCTGATCAAATAGAATTCTCCTGTCATTCAAGTATACATAAATCCACGTATAGATTACTTTCTTGTCTCAAGAGAACTTTTATCAAGGATCAAACAGTGTCAGTATGATAGCATAGTGTTCAGTGATCATGCAGCTATCTCACTGAGTATCCATCTAGGAAAGTTTATCCATAACCCCCCTCACTGGCAGCTTCAAACAAAATGACTGCAGAATCCAGAATTTGTTAAATTTATAGAGGAGAAAATAGAAAATTACTTTGAGTTAACCACAGATCAAACTTGTGCCTCAGTGAGATGGGAAGGATTCAAAGCATATATTAGAGGTGAAATTCTTAGCTTTATGAGTACAAAGAATAAAAGCAAATGGAAACCCTGGATAAACAGATTAAATCTTTGGAATTAGACTTAAGCGTTAGCGACGACTCAACAAACCAAAGTGAGTTGCTACGTCTGAGAACTGAATATAATAAATTATCATCTGATGCAGCAGCAAAAAGTCTAATGTGGCTGAAGCAATCTTATTATGACCAAGGAGAGAAAGCAGGTAGACTTTTGGCATGGAGAATTAAGAAAATGCAGAGTGAAAGAGCAATTAATAGTATAAAGACCTCTTCAGGGAACGTAACAGTAGATCCATTGGAAATTAATGACAGCGTTAGAGAATTTTATGAAAAATTGTATAAATCAAAATGTGCTCAAACCTCAGAAGAACAGGACATATTCTTAGATCAACTTCAGTTTCAGACGCTAACAGAAAACACAAAGCAGGAATTAGTCAGACGTCTAACTATTGAAGAGATATCACAGACTATCAAAAGCATTAACAGTGGTAAAGCACCGGGGCCAGATGGCCTTCCAATTTAATTTTATAAAACTTTCCAAGACAAATTATTAATTCCACTTTTTAACATGTATGAAGAAGCGTATCAAAATGAAGCTCTCCCACCCGCTCTGAGACAGGCAGTGATTACTTTGATACTGAAACCTGGCAAACCCCCTGCAGAGCGTTCATCATTTACACCAATAAGTCTGATGGGTGTTGACACTAAAATACTTTGTAAAGTTTTAGCAAGAAGATTAGACCCCTATATATCACATTTACTGTAGTTCATAATGATCAAAATGGCTTTGTGCCAAAACGTCAAGGGTTTCACAATATAAGAAGGGTTCTAAATATAATTCATGAGAAATTTGATGCTAAAGATACAGCATTAATATCACTTGACGCTCGTCAAGCTTTTGACAGAACTGAGTGGTCATATTTATTTACTGTTCTCCCAAGATATGGATTTGGAAACAATTTTCTCAAATGGGTTAAACTTTTGTATACAAATCCCAACGCTAGTGTTTTAACAAATAATATAGTTTCTAACCCTATCACATTGGAGCGTTCCACTCGCCAGGGGTGTCCATTATCTCCAATCTTAGCTATAGAACCCCTGGCGATGACAACTAAAATGAGAACTGACATATTTGGTGTCCAGTTAGGAGATCAGGAGCATAGATTGGCTCTGTATGCTGATGACCTGATAGTGTTTCTGACTAGTCTGTCTATTAGTATACCAAAATTAATGCAACAAATGGAGTTATTCGGACAATTCTCTGGCTATAATATAAATGATTCAAAATCCTCAATCCTATTTCTGAACAAGGATGAAAGGCTAAATCCTATTATACAAACCCCGTTTATTAATGCAAAAGAAGGATTTGTGTATCTTGGAGTTAAAATCACCCCAGACATTGATACCATTGTAGCAACAAACTATGATCCTCTGATTAGTGAAGTGGAGGAATCTCTAAATAAATGGATGACAATGCCCATATCAGTGATTGGCCGTATAAACATGATTAAAATGAATATATTTTAGGTCTCTTCCAGTCACTTCCTCTGCCTCTTCCAAAAGAATTCTTTGATAAGCTTAACGGTATCTTTAATAGATTTATTTGGAATAACAAAAAACCTAGACTAAGACTTTGCTTGTTGTAACTGCCATATGAAAGAGGGGGGTTAAAACTCCCTAATCTTAGACTGTATTACTGGTCTGCACAACTGCGCTCAGCCATGTTCTACTTTTCCACTGAGACACCTCCGGCCTGGTTACAAATTGAACAAACATCAGTAACAAATCTTCAGTTAAATCTGTATTTATATTCTGCAAGCCAGAAAAAAAAAAAAGACAAACAACCCTTTTTTTAAAAAACACAATAGATATTTGGTATAGGGCCCATCAGTATATGGGAGATAAGTCTTCTATCTTGATGTTTTAAAGCAGGAAGAGCTAATGGGGGTTTCAAAATCTGGGCAGATAAAGGTGTACAGAAGGTGGCAGATCTTTATAAGGATGGCAACCTTCTTACATTTGATCAGCTATGCCAAATATACAGCATCCCCAAAAAACATTTTTTTTAAATATCTACAAGTTAAACATTTCATTATGTCAACATATAAACAGATTGGAAACCATTATCACACTTGGAGAATGTCATACTTCAAAGGCCAGTGGGTAGAAGTCATATCTCTTTAGTTTATACAGCTCTATTAACACATGATAAGGAATCTGCCACTGACAAGTTGGACGCATGGAGGGCTGACATCCAAGAGGAGATACAGGAGGTGGACTGGGAAACTACATGTTTAAAAGCCCAAAGACAATCAATTAATACAAGGATGAAACTCCTCCAATATAAGTGGTTGATGAGAACTTACATAACCCCAGCCAAACTGAATCGCTGGTCGCCTGTCATCCCAGATAGCTGCAGTAAATGTTTAGACAAGAAGGGCACTCTGCTTCACTGTGTATGGAGCTGTCCAAAATTACAGCAGTACTGAAAATTAATCACGCAAACTTTAGCTGAGATTGTTGGAGTAAATATACCTGTTGAAGCAAAAATGTGTGTGTTGGGTATATATCCAAAGAACTGTGACTTTAGCACCAGACAGCTAAAATTAATTGACTTTGGACTCCTGCAGGCTAAACGCTTAATATCTTTGTATTGGAAGAAAATGGATGTACCCTCAAGTCATATGTGGGTGAAGGAGATGACATCATGTATTGTATTGGAATTAATTTAGAAAATGATACTTGGTGCTGAGTTTTGGGGGTTTTGTGTGTGTGTGTGTTTTTTTGTTGTTGTCTGTTTCTTTGTTTTTGTTGTTTTTATTTTTCGTTCGCGTCTTGCTTTGTTTGTTTTACCCATGCTGTGCATCGGTTTTGTTTTATTTTATTATTTATTTATTTATATTATTATTGTTGTTGTTTCTTTTAATTTATAGTTGTTTATTTTGTTCTGTAATATAAATCTCATGTTAACTGTACTATTATTCTTTGCTTGTTCTGTAATATAAAACTCAATAAACATACTGTTAAAAAAAAGTATTAGGAGAACATAATACTTATATAGAAGTGATAAATCAGCCTCCATCTTAGTTTGACTAAGGTGGATGAGGGGGCTGATCAATTACAGGGACAGGTGGTGATAAGTGTGAAATTTGACCTGCAGGCATTTAAAAAGTAGAGCAGTGGATTAGGATCCCACTGTTTTTGGTGGAGTCAGCTTCCCTGAACTCACCAGGTGAGATGAGATGGGGTACTTTTTTCCTTGCTGAGCTTAGATATGTCCAGGCTGGATGGACCCACCCCCAAGGTGCCCATGGCTCTTTCTATTGTGCAACCCCACCCCTGGTGACCTTGTTAACATGTGACAAAATGAGGACCAACATATGGGCAAGACAGAATAAGTGCAAATCTGTGTCTGTGTGTGATCCACTGTTGGTGAATAAATGCCGAGGTTTCAGGCGTGCAAGTCCTCGAGATGCCAGTGTCACAGGTGTAACAGATCTGGGAACAACAACTTGTGATACAGTCAGTTTTGGTTATAACATTCAGTTTGTCAGCAGGACTGCAATCCAAACCGTAGTATTTTTTTACCATGTGATTTTCTGGTGACAAGCAGAACAATTTAAGCGTACACTGAGAAAAAACTGAGAGTAAGAAAACAAGTGAGAGAAAGAGAAAGGTTGCACGGAGACTCTTGTGTTTTTATGTGTGTGCAGTCTTGAAATTCAAGAGTGGTTTGGCTTGTTGCAAGTCAAACACTGATGCGTGGGAATATGGCCACACATAGCATAGACATCCCACACAAAGGGATCTAAGTTTATTCTAAGTCTTAAGTCCTGTGATCAGTGAGTTACACACGGGTAACCATTTAAACTGTGGAATAACTACCATAAACTGTAAACTAAAAGGCCTGTATTTAAATAATGACAGTCAAAAATAGTAGTGGGACCATGTACAAAAAGAAAACATTGAAGAATAACCTCTAGAACTCCCAGGAGTACTTTAGGATAATGAACAACGCTACATCTATCATAGTATTAACTTGATAGCAGTAGAATAGTTTGCATGACCTGACTCTGTTGACTGGTGGACTTAGTATGGCTGATTATACATAATGTAAAGTAAATACTCAAGAACTTTGAATCTGGAGGCTATTAATTCACTTGTGTAATGCCTACTTGATAACAAAATGTCATATGTAAAAAAAGAAACAAACACATACATAAAAAAAACAAAAAACGGAAAGTTCTTTTGTAAAGCTAAGTACAACCTTACAACTTCCATGGGAATTAAGAGGGAAAGTAGCAGCCAGATCCTGCTAATCAAATGCGTTTGATTAGCTAGTGTGTGAAGAGTGATCACCTCTATAAAAACATGAGCCTTGGCAGTTTGCTAGGCTGTAGCATTCAGATATGTGTGCTAACACAACGTCACAGTCTTCCCAGGAGTGGACGTCCCAGCAAATTCCCAAATTTCCCAAGGTCAGACCGTTCAATGCTCAGAAAAATTGAAAAAGGAAAAGAAAAACAAAACAGGAGCTACATCTGAGACTCTAAAGGCCCCAGGTTACATGTTAAATGGTGAAGTTCATAACAATACATTTAGAAAAAGACTGAACAAGGTTTGTTTGAAAAGGCTAAACAACAGTAACAGCTGGTTAAAAACTAGGGTTATAAGCTAACTTGAAGCAATTTTTTCAAACCTAGATTGTCATGGTCCTGGGTCCCCTGACCCAGCGTTTTTAGTTCCTTGTGATGTTTGTAATATTGTACTTGTGTGAATTATTTTATGGTTTCTAGTTTCGATCCCTTGCCCTTCATGTTTCTCTGTGTCCCCTCTGTTCTGTGTAAGTCTGTGTCTGCATGTTTGATTTCCCCCTCTGTGTCTTTCGGTTCTTAGAGTCCTCTGCCTTATGGTTTATGTCTCTGTGTTTCTTAGTTCAAGTTTGCGTCTCTGTGTGATCCTTCCTGTTTTACTTTGAAGTTCCGTGTCTTATGTGAATGTGTCCTGCTTTGCTTGTCTCGTCAGTCCTGATTTCTCCCAGCTGTGCCCTCCTTCTGTGTCTCATTCCCTCGTTATCCCTCTGTGTATTTAAGCCCTGTGTTTCTCTTTGTCAGTGTCGTAGTCTCCATCATAGCTGTGTGATTTTTCCCTGTGGCTCCTTGTGCTTTAGTTTTTCCAGTTTAGTTTATTTTGTATTGTTTTTCGTGTCCCACTCCACGCCAGCAATAAAGCTGTGTTTTTTGAGTTTACCTTTTGTCTCTGTGAGTTTGCGTTTGGGTCCTACTTTTGCCTGCACACAGCCGTACTGTGACAGAAGACTACGACCAGACAATGGACCCAGCAGCTCACAATCCCTCTGCTGAGCTCCAGGAGGACATGATCTACACGGTAGAATTTCTCTGCCAGGAGTGGTTTGCGCTGCCATTTAAGGAATACCAGGAGGAACTAGCTCTCCGCTTACAACGGATGATCTCTGGACTCCCCTGGTTATTTGGCATGCTCCACCCTTTAATCCAGGACTTCCTTGTTTCTACTGTGCGTGTCTGCCCTGAGCAGCCACTCCTGTGTGAAGAGCCCGAGGAATTTCAGCCGAGTCCGCTTGAGGATTTGCGGGCCGACTCGTCTCCTCCCTCTTCCAGGAGAAAGCGGCATTCACGCCGCCATTGCTCCACGGCAGCTGAGCAGACCACTTTCATGAGTAAAAGTGACTGTTTGCCACATTCTGATTCCAATCCTTCTGCCATTTCATCCACGGTTAGTCATGCTGCTCCTATGAACACTTTAGTTTTTCAACCAGCTCCTCCAAACCTTCATGATTCCAATCCTGTATCTGAGACTCTACATAATGCTCTGCCAGTATCTCAGGCAGTTATTTTTTCTGTGCCTCAGCTGGGAGGTGTAAACAGTAACAGAGTGCCTCCTACCATAGTTAAACTGGCTAAAAGACTTGGACTTGATGCCACTGAGCTCATGAATCAAGTTGAATTTCGTGTTCCACAGCCAGCCATGTTCAAACACACTCACCATGTTTTAGAGTCAGACCAAGTTCAACCTGCACCTCAAGTGACTGTTTTGGGTGTGGCCTCACCCCTGGACTTTGCTGCTCACCAGTCAGCTTATTCAGAAACTGCCTTTGCAAACCTACCTACGCCTGTGACCGCTCCTGAGCTCCGCTCTCCACCACCTGTCCCGGCTCCCAGGGTGAGGCCAGCCAGGACACAGCCTACCTCCGCACCCGTACCTACTCCTCGGGTGGGAGCGGCTCGTGTCCGGCGGGTGCCTGCACCCATTCCTGTGTCCGCTGAAGGCTCAGACGAGCCTATCCAGCCCCTGTCCTTGTGTTCTGTAGGCTCAGAGTTAGGTCAGCAACAACTACCACAATCACTACAACCTCTCATTTTTTCCATAGTTCAGTCTGTTGCTCAGTTATTGGCTCAGTCATGTGTTCCGTCATCAGTTCTGTCTCCAGGTCAGGCTTCAGTTCTGTCTCCAGGTCAGGCTTCAGTTCTGTCTCCAGGTCAGGCTTCAGTTCTGTCACCCATACCCCTTTCTTTAGCCCAATCATCTGTGCAACCAACCGCTCAACAGTCTGCTCAGCACTCCGCGGCTCCCACGCCGCCGCCTGTTTCAGCTGGAGGGCCCAGGGAGCCCGTCCAGCCTCACGCCACGTCAGCTGGAGGGCCCGAGGAGCCCGTCCAGCCTCACGCCACGTCAGCTGGGGGTTCAGGAGAACCGCACCAGCCTCACGCCACGTCCGCTGGAGGGCCCGAGGAGCCCGTCCAGCCGCCCGTCTCCGCTGGAGGGTCCGAGGGGCCCGTCCAGCCGCCCGTCTCCGCTGGAGGGTCCGAGTGGTCCGTTCAGCCTCCCGTCTCCGCTGGAGGATCCGAGGGGCCCGTTCAGCCTCCCGTCTCCGCTGGAGGGGCCCGTTCAGCCTCCCGTCTCCGCTGGAGGGTCCGAGGGGCCCGTTCAGCCTCACGCCGCTGGAGGGTCCGAGGGGCCCGTTCAGCCTCACGCCGCGTCAGCTGGAGGGCCCGAGGAGCCTGTCCAGCCACCACCTGCGGCCGCTTCGCCATCGCCTGGTCCGGCTTCGGCTTCTGCTACGCCTGGTCCAGCCTCTGCTTCACCGTCGCCTGGTCCGGCTTCGACTCCGGCTTCAGCCTCATCCTCGTCTGGCCCAGCCGCAGAGTCTTCGTCCTCGTCTGGCCCAGCCGCAGAGTCTTCGTCCTCGTCTGGCCCAGCCGCAGAGTCTTCGTCCTCGTCTGGCCCAGCCTCGGAGTCTTCGTCCTCGTCTGGCCCAGCTTCGACTTTGGCTTCTGCTCCTCCTGGTCCAGCTTCAGCCTGTGCTTCGCCTGGTCCGGCCCCGTCGTCGCCCTTGCCTGGTCCGGCCTCTGCATCGCCTTCAACGTCGCCTGGTCCTGCTTCGGCCTGTGCTTCTGCTCCGCCTGGTCCTGCTTCGGCCTGTGCTTCTGCTCCGCCTGGTCCTGCTTCGGCCTGTGCTTCTGCTCCGCCTGGTCCTGCTTCGGCCTGTGCTTTGCCCAGTCCGGCCTCAGCCTCAGCTCCTGCTTCGCAGTCGCCTGGTCCAGCCTCAGCTTCTGCAGCGACGCCTGGTCCGGCCCCCGCATTGCCACCGTCTGGTCCTGCCTCGTCTGGTCCTGCCTCGACTGGTCCTGTGCCCACTGGGCCATGGCCAGCACGCCTAACACTGGAGAGCCGCCGCTGCCTTCCGTGCGGCCGGCCCCCTGAACTGCTCCACCTCCTTCGCCGCTGCCTTCCGCGCGGCCGGCCCCCTGAACTGCTCCGTCGTCTCCTTCGCCGCCGCCGCTGCCTTCCGCGCGGCCGGCCCCCTGAACTGCTCCGTCGTCTCCTTCGCCGCCGCCGCTGCCTTCCGCACGGCCGGCCTCCTGAACTGCTCCGTCGTCTCCTTCGCCGCCGCTGCTGCCCTCCGCGTGGCCGGCCCCCTGAACTGTTTCCACGTCTCCACCGTTGCCGTCCGCGTGGTCGGCCCCCTGAACTGCACTGTGTTTTTGGGTTGTTTTTCTTGGGCTCCGGTGTTTGCTGTGCTCTTTTGTTTTCTGTTCCGAGCCCTCCGTCCTGGGCCCCCGCCGCCCGCCCTGGGTCGTTTTCTGTTTGGTTTTGTTTTTCTGAGTTTGGGCTGTCTGGAGCCAGCCCTTGAGGGGGGGGTACTGTCATGGTCCTGGGTCCCCTGACCCAGCGTTTTTAGTTCCTTGTGATGTTTGTAATATTGTACTTGTGTGAGTTATTTTATGGTTTCTAGTTTCGATCCCTTGCCCTTCATGTTTCTCTGTGTCCCCTCTGTTCTGTGTAAGTCTGTGTCTGCATGTTTGATTTCCCCCTCTGTGTCTTTCGGTTCTTAGAGTCCTCTGCCTTATGGTTTATGTCTCTGTGTTAGTTGCTGTCTCCACTGTGTCAAGTTCGCGTCTCTGTGTGATCCTTCCTGTTTTACTTTGAAGTTCCGTGTCTTATGTGAATGTGTCCTGCTTTGCTTGTCTCGTCAGTCCTGATTTCTCCCAGCTGTGCCCTCCTTCTGTGTCTCATTCCCTCGTTATCCCTCTGTGTATTTAAGCCCTGTGTTTCTCTTTGTCAGTGTCGTAGTCTCCATCATAGCTGTGTGATTTTTCCCTGTGGCTCCTTGTGCTTTAGTTTTTCCAGTTTAGTTTATTTTGTATTGTTTTTCGTGTCCCACTCCACGCCAGCAATAAAGCTGTGTTTTTTGAGTTTACCTTTTGTCTCTGTGAGTTTGCGTTTGGGTCCTACTTTTGCCTGCACACAGCCGTACTGTGACATAGATTTTTTGGGATCAGAATCTGACCAATCAGAGCATTGCATTTGTAGCTCGTAGCTCAAATCGCACACCATTACTGAATATGCAATGATATGAAAATAGTAAAAGTAAAATACAATGATACTATTTTACCTCAGACCCAAGCTAGACGCTGTTCAGAAACACTGCTCTCTGAAATTATTCCTCTTCTTCCTCAGATGTGGTTCCAACTCAAATTGTCTCACTGATGGCCTGAAATATGTTCGAAAGCTACAGCTTCATCTCCCGGATCCAACCATCAAATTCTCCCTGATGCTGCCCAGTTACTTGATGTTAACTTCATTTTTCATTTTTAGCTAACTGCAGCTAAAATAGGCTAACCACAGCTAACAGTGACAAAAAAGCAGTGCTTACCAAAAAAAAAGTCCAGGATATCCTTAACAACTCACCTCAGTATTGCTGTCATTGGACAGAAGTGAGCTTCACTGACTCATCGACATATATCAAATCCCTTTCATAAAGTTTTACAGCCTCCTCCAGAGTAAACAGATGTGGACCCTTCTGTGTCGGCACACTGACTGTTTGCTGAGGTAATCAGCAGACTGACAGCCTATACAAACTACGGAACAGCGGCCTGAGTTTTTTAAGAGACTTGGGCACAAAATATTTTATTGACACATATTGATTTTGTTTTCCTGATTTACTGCTCAGTGTTGAGCTGTTAGCCGTTAGCATGCGTCCGTACTATCTGCCCCGGGAATTCTCGCATGTTATCGCAATAACAGCGTATGTCCCCCCCTCGGCCAACGCGGATGCAGCCTGTGACACTCTCCACTCAGTGGTCAGCAGACTGCAAACACAATCTCCGAGAGCCCTTCTCATAATATCAGGGGACTTCAATCATGCCTCTTTGGACTCCACACTGCCCACCTTCACCCAGTATGTGACCTGCTCAACCAGAGACAATAAAACACTGGACTTACTGTATGCCAATGCTGAAGAGGCATACAGTTCATCACCTCTCCCTCCACTGGGCAAATCTGACCACAACCTGGTGCACCTTGTCCCTGTGTATGAGCCCTTAGTGCGCAGGGTGCCACCAGCTACCCGCACAGTGCAGAGATGGTCAGAGGAGAGCGAGGAGGCTCTTAAGGACTGTTTTGAGTCGACTGTGTGGGAGGTGATCTGTGACGACCATGGAGAGGACATCGACAGCCTTACTACATGCATTACTGACTATATTAATTTCTGTGTGGATAACACCGTACCTACCAGGACTGTACGGTGTTTCTCCAACAACAAACCTTGGATTACCCCAGAAATTAAAGCTGTCCTCAAGCAGAAGAGGAGGGCCTTCAAATCCAAAGACAAAGAGGAGTTGAAAAGGGTGCAGAGAGAGTTGAGGGGACTGATAAGGAATGGGAAGGACAGCTACAGGCAGAAGATGGAGAACCAGCTTCAGCAAAACAACGTTGGTGAAGTCTGGAGAGGCCTCAGAACCATCTCAGGCCACAAACAGCAGAACTCTCTGCCTGGGAGGGATGTGAGGTGGGCAAATGAACTGAATCATTTCTTCAACAGATTTGATTCAACCATGAGACAGTCTACAACATCGGCTGCAGACTCACCCACCCCCACTGCTGCTGTTCCACCTCTGACACCTCAGACACTTCACACCTCCTCTATTCACCCTGCTCACTCCCCCCCACCCCCAACAACAGCATCCAATACACACTCAACACAAGGCTCCAGTCTGTCTCTCTCAACCACCCAGGTTAGGAGGGAACTGAGGAGGATTAATGGCAAGAAGGCAGCGGGCCCAGATGGCATCAGCTCGAGGGTCGTCAGGTCCTGCGCGGACCAACTGTGTGGGGTGATGGAGCACCTCTTCAACCTGAGCCTGAGGTTGGGAAGAGTCCCACAGCTCTGGAAAACCTCCTGTGTTGTACCAGTGCCAAAGACTTCACGCCCCAAGGACCTCAACAGCTACAGGCCGGTGGCTCTGACATCCCACCTGATGAAGACCCTGGAGCGGTTGGTCCTGGCTCAGCTTCGGCGCCTAACAAGCTCATCACTGGACCCACTTCAGTTTGCCTACCAGCCTGGCATTGGCGCGGATGATGCCGTCATTCACCTCCTACATCGTTCCCTCGCTCACCTGGAGACCGCTGGAAGCACTGTGAGAATCATGTTCTTTGATTTCTCCAGTGCCTTCAACACTATTCTTCCCTCGGTTCTAAAGGACAAGCTGGTGAACTCTGGAGTGGACCATCACCTCACTACCTGGATTTTGGACTACCTCACCGACCGACCACAGTATGTGAGGACTCAGGGCTGTGTGTCGGACAGGGTCGTCTGCAGTACGGGGGCCCCACAGGGAACGGTTCTGGCTCCGTTCCTCTTCACCATCTACACTGCAGACTTCTCCCACAATTCCACCCAGTGCTTCCTGCAGAAGTTCTCTGATGACTCTGCAATAGTCGGCCTCATCACTGATGGGGACGACAAGGAGTACAGAGGACTGACTCAAGACTTTGTGGACTGGTGCCAGCTGAACTACCTCCAGATCAACGCCAGTAAAACCAAGGAGCTGGTGGTAGACTTCCGCAGGCACAAGCATTCTCCACTGCAACCACTGAACATCCAGGGTATGGACATTGAGGCTGTGGACAGCTACAGGTACCTTGGTGTTCATCTGAACAACAGACTGGACTGGACTCATAACTCAGACGCCCTCTACAGGAAAGGGCAGAGCAGGCTGTACCTGCTGCGGAGACTCAGGTCGTTTGGGGTGGAGGGCCCACTCCTGAAGACCTTCTATGACTCTGTGGTGGCTTCTGCTATCTTTTATGGTGTGGTCTGCTGGGGCGGCAGCATCTCTGCTGGGGACAGGAAGAGACTGAACAGGGTGATCCGAAGGGCCAGCTCTGTTCTAGGATGCCCTCTGGACCCAGTGGAGGTGGTGAGTGACAGGAGAATGGCGGCTAAGCTGTCATCCCTGTTGGACAACGTCTCCCACCCCATGCAGCAGACTGTGACAGCACTGAGCAGCTCCTTCAGTGGGAGACTGCGGCACCCACGGTGTGGGACGGAGAGATTTCGCAGGTCTTTCCTCCCCACTGCTGTCAGACTCCACAACAAAGACTTTAACTGAACAAACACACACATCCACACATGTGCAATAACACTAAGTGCAATAATCTTTTCTGGCATCGTTGTATTTTTACTCAGTTGTATATAGCATTCGTATTCTATTTTTATCTTATTGTATATTTTTATTCTATTTTATTCTACTGTATATAGTATATTATTTTATTCTATTCTGTACAGCTGTGTACTGTATTTATTCTTATTGTATTCTAATTTTTGCGTCATAACTTTTGCACTGTCCACTTCCTGCTGTGACAAAACAAATTTCCCACGTGTGGGACTAATAAAGGTTATCTTATCTTATCTTAATATTATTTAAATATGCTAAAGTATGGCTTGCACATATACAAGGAGTGCAGAATTATTAGGCAAATGAGTATTTTGTCCACATCATCCTCTTCATGCATGTTGTCTTACTCCAAGCTGTATAGGCTCGAAAGCCTACTACCAATTAAGCATATTAGGTGATGTGCATCTCTGTAATGAGAAGGGGTGTGGTCTAATGACATCAACACCCTATATCAGGTCTGCATAATTATTAGGCAACGTCCTTTCCTTTGGCAAAATGGGTCAAAAGAAGGACTTGACAGGCTCAGAAAAGTCAAAAAGTGAGATATCTTGCAGAGGGATGCAGCAGTCTCAAAATTGCAAAGCTTCTGAAGCGTGATCATCGAACAATCAAGCGTTTCATTCAAAATAGTCAACAGGGTGGCAAGAAGCGTGGGGAAAAACCAAGGCGCAAAATAACTGCCCATGAACTGAGAAAAGTCAAGCGTGCAGCTGCCAAGATGCCACTTGCCACCAGTTTGGCCATATTTCAGAGCTGCAACATCACTGGAGTGCCCAAAAGCACAAGGTGTGCAATACTCAGAGACATGGCCAAGGTAAGAAAGGCTGAAAGACGACCACCACTGAACAAGACACACAAGCTGAAACGTCAAGACTGGGCCAAGAAATATCTCAAGACTGATTTTTCTAAGGTTTTATGGACTGATGAAATGAGAGTGAGTTTTAATGGGCCAGATGGATGGGCCTGTGGCTGGATTGGTAAAGGGCAGAGAGCTCCAGTCCGACTCAGACGCCAGCAAGGTGGAGGTGGAGTACTGGTTTGGGCTGGTATCATCAAAGATGAGCTTGTGGGGCCTTTTCGGGTTGAGGATGGAGTCAAGCTCAACTCCCAGTCCTACTGCCAGTTTCTGGAAGACACCTTCTTCAAGCAGTGGTACAGGAAGAAGTCCGCATCCTTCAAGAAAAACATGATTTTCATGCAGGACAATGCTCCATCACACGCGTCCAAGTACTCCACAGCGTGGCTGGCAAGAAAGGGTATAAAAGAAGAAAAACTAATGACATGGCCACCTTGTTCATCTGATCTGAACCTCATTGAGAACCTGTGGTCCATCATCAAATGTGAGATTTACAAGGAGGGAAAACAGTACACCTCTCTGAACAGTGTCTGGGAGGCTGTGGTTGCTGCTGCACGCAATGTTGATGGTGAACAGATCAAAACACTGACAGAATCCATGGATGGCAGGCTTTTGAGTGTCCTTGCAAAGAAAGGTGGCTATATTGGTCGCTGATTTGTTTTTGTTTTGTTTTTGAATGTCAGAAATGTATATTTGTGAATGTGGAGATGTTATATTGGTTTCACTGGTAAAAATAAATAATTGAAATGGGTATATATTTGTTTTTTGTTAAGTTGCCTAATAATTATGCACAGTAATAGTCACCTGCACACACAGATATCCCCCTAAAATAGCTAAAACTAAAAACAAACTAAAAACTACTTCCAAAAACATTCAGCTTTGATATTAATGAGTTTTTTGGGTTCATTGAGAACATGGTTGTTGTTCAATAATAAAATTATTCCTCAAAAATACAACTTGCCTAATAATTCTGCACTCCCTGTATGTTTCATACACAAACAGTCATACAAACATGGCTATTTTGGCCTGCCACAGCCATTCTGGGTTACAGTGTCTTTCTTCTAACATATGTTTCTGCGACAGTGGCCATTGTAGCTAGGATTATGTACTTGAATTGGCAGGAGTAAGAAAAGAGGATTCAGTTGAATCCAACCCTCAAACTACTAACAACAAGTGGTAATATTTTCTACACTGTACACATAAGGTTGTACAATTACAATGCTAAACCTATAAAAGCACTTTTTGATCTTGCTTTCTATGCATGTATAAATCAGCATGTGAGCTGAAACTCATGCAAACATAAATTAAATTGGAATAGTTTATACTGGAAATACTGCATATTTATTACAAAGATTTCATATCTTTAACTACATGTGCCCTTACCATGACTCCATTTACAATAGAAAACCAACATCATCCTAAAGAAAGGTAAATATAAAATACATTATTTTAAAAAAGAACATAACTTAAGCTCTGTCTCCCAAGATAAATGTTTTTCCTCCCCTCAGATATGAAAATTCATTTAGTGCCAACTCACAAACACAGCTTGCATGCATTTGGATGCCAGGTAGAAAAAAAGCTTCACCCTTCAGTTGGCATTTACCTGTTAGAATAACAACTGCTTATATGCAAATGAGTTTCCCTCGGATTTATGACTCAGATGAGACCTGGTTTACAGTAACCTTGAACAAAACAAGATGAATAACAGATCTAAATGACAGACAGATAACAGCATTTTCATGTGGCATGCATATATACAATGGAGGTCATGCACATTATTCTCTGTCTGCCCTGCAGACTGACAACTAGCTATTCTGGGAATCACTGAATGTGTGCAGTGTAATCTTTAAACCTGACTGCAAACATTCAGTGATTACCAGAATAGCTAGTTGAAATGGTGAAACAGCCATGCTTTCATGGTTGTATATATTCAGTCAGACCACTGAGTTGGCATAGCGTTGTGACTTCCGGACGTGTAGCAAACTCTACCAACTTGCTCGTTCCACTGAAAATTTCAGGTATGACATGACAGAGCAGGAACTCCTTTTCCACGGAAGCTGAACAAAAGCTGGAAAACAACCCAACCAGTTGGGTGCAGCCAATTCTTGCTGCAGTTTTTGCAAACCAGCAACCAAACTGGGCAATTTTGTAAAGACTGTTTACAGCATCTGTACAAAATGCTTTTTTTTTTTTTTACAAAGCTTTTCATCCACACTTAGGATAAGAGTACCTTTTTGTTTTTGTTTTTTTAAATCACGGCATGGTTAGCTTTTTGTCAGAAGCATCTTCTGTGCAGGGCAGTGAAACACATAATAAAGCAAACTGTAAAGCATTTCAATTAGTAAAATTGCCTCGTGAAGGACAACAGGCTTAATTAAAGTGGCAATTAGCTAACGGTCACATCACAATGACATTTATAAACTGCTGCTATCTTTACTAGGCTGATGCAAATGTTTTCTAAAAGCTAATTTTCCTTGCTAACATTGTAGTAAATTATGGTAATTAGCCTGTTATGATTATATGACAAAATCTGTATATATTCTAATCACCATCCATCCATCTGCTCCCACTTATTGAATTCAGGGTTGTAGAGGATTTGGAGCCTGTCCCAGCTGCTACAGGGCGAGTGGCAGGATACACCTTGAACAGGTCACTGATGTGTTGCCTAGCTAACAACAAGGGGCAGGCAACCACTCAGGCTTACATTCACAACTATGGCTAGTTTGGAATTAATAGTTAACCTTCAGACCGCGAACCTGGAGACAACCCACGAAGGGAGAACAGGGCAAAGTGTAAACTCCACTCAAAAAGGTGCCAGTCTGGATTTAAATCTCGTCTTAATCAGTGCATCACTGTGCCTTCCACTTTCAAGCACAAACAGGACAACATAACAAAAAAAATAAGCATTTTATATTGCTCAGCTGACTTTGAACCTGTAAAAAAACATTGATGCTTTATTTCTTTCCACACCTTTCTAATGGTACGTTAAAGTCAAAGTAAATGTAATTTTTTTATGCTAATATCTGCTTCATCTGTATTGTGTTGGTGTGGTTCAGTGATTGATGATGAAAAGTCTTAATGACTCCAGCCCCCTTACTTTGACCTTTGTAGATATCAAGACATTTAAGCACCTTAATCTTCCCCAACCTCTAACACATCCCTTCAAATAGATGCTCTGCAGTTTGCCTACAGACTCAATAAGCTGGTGAATGATGTAGCACCTGAATCTGCTTTTTGGCTTTTTCAGAATTTTATGCCAGGCTACATTTAGTTAATTATCATATTAATTATCATTATTATACTGCAGTTTATTTCTTACTAATTAGACAACCCATTCTCTTTTTGAAAGTACTTTCTTTAAAGATATACCAGAATAAGGGTTGAACTTGAAGGAAAGTCTGATGTGCAACACAAAAGCAAGCTCAGAGGTCAAATGTGACATGATATTTGGAGGCAAACTATAATGTGATATTTAGAATCACCATATACCAGTTTCATTTCCTTAATGCTACCAGTTCACATAAAGGCAGTAGAATTTTAAGCTTTGTTTTAAAGATAAAATACATTTTGTGAAAGTTTTACCTGGTGAAAGACCTTTCACCTTCTTTCACCTTTTACTCAGAGGTCTAAATGATACATGTAGAATCCCCATATATCATTCCCTATATGCCCATGTGTTGTCAATACCAACAATGACAGTAAGAAACCTAGTTTTAACAGCTCTATATAGCATGATTATCGCTGTGACCTTCGTATCAATCTGTTGACCTTAAAGGAGAGATCAGAGTCAATTGTTACATGATATTTGAAATATTTATACAGTAATTTCTATGTGTTGACAATACAATACAATTAAAAGAATTCTTGTAAGAATCAAAGTTTCAAAGTTAAAGGGGTTTTTTTTTGTCAATTTTCGACCGATTAATCACTAAGTTGATTTTGGAGACCTTGGTGTCTTTGACTTGTTAACATGACCTCACTCTATATCCACTGTGTTATCATAATGTATTCAAAGCTTTTCGAACTATTGTGTTCACAGACAGAATCACAGAAAAACCTGCATGCACACACATATGCCTTCATACAAATGTTGCCCAAACATAGAGGTAAAAATAAATCCATGAGACAGAAAGATAATCAAAAAATATTTCACATTATTATTATTTTTTTTTTGTGCCTTTCTTCAAAATCTATTGTTAGCAGTATGTACCTGCAGAGCTGTCTTGTCCGATCCCTCAGCACTCAATGACATTTTTTAAAGACATCATAAAAAGAAGTTTAGTAGAAAGTGACGATGCATGCACGGAGGTAATTGGGTGAAACATCTCAACTTGAGCTGTGACTGAAACAACTATTATAAAAAGAAGTAATGCTTTGCATGTATGTCAACAGCACAGTTGCAAAGACGAACGCTTTCGCTATCACATTCACCCCTTTTGTCACTAATATTAATGAATGTTATTCTGTCCTTCGCATGATGCTATTCATGTTTTTCTTTTACAAAACATGTGTTTTGTGAGTATGCAGTGTCCCCATTGATCATCAAGTGTTTCCATCCTCACTTTATTTGCAGCGGAGAGAAGCACTTGGGTACAAAACTCTCATAGAAATTACGGGCTGAAATCTGAATGGATTTTTGTCTGGCTTGTTTTTTATCCTGCAGCTGGACACGACAATGTAAACGCATATGTTTTGTTTTGAAAATTGCGCTGTGAAGGACAAGAGGTCCACTTGGAGAGACAGCAGTCATGCCATGGTCTCATGAAAGAGATTTTATGTGAGAATCCTTGTAATTATTCTCACAGGGTTTTTCATGTATTGTATCGTATATTGTATCAGTGGAACAAGCTTACATTTATTTCATTTTCATTTTCTTTTTAATCTATGATTGGCTATCAAAGTTGGTGAGGACCTACATTAACTTTAATGAATTCTAAAACCTCATTATGTATCTGTCATAACTAAAAAAATAAATAATTTATATTTATTTATATATTTGTGAGCTGGAGTGTGTGTGTCACACTGCCATCCAAACTGAGCAGATGTTTTAGGCTATGACAGCTGTGCCTTAGATTTAGCACGGTATTATAAATGAAGAATTAGTGCCGAACACTGTGATGCCAAGTGTATCATGTTTGATGCATGAATGTTTGGGAGTTTTTGACACTTCTACACAGTCAGTGTAAAAGTTTTTTTGCCATTTATTTTGGTTTTACTGCAGGAAAAAACAAAATTAAAACTAAAAATATTAAAATTAAAATAAAAAATTCCAGATGTAGCAAAAATGATCCAAATCAAAACTAATATGTGGAACTTATATTTATTCATTTTTTCTTATTAATCAGAAGTTTGAACAAACTCTCCATTTTCAAAAGCATTTAATTGGTTCAGGGCTAACCTGTTCTAACTTTGCTCCTTGAAAGAGTATAAAAACCAAGGGTCCAAGGAAGCACAAAGGATCATTCATTGTGTATTTAAGAGAAATTACTTTATAATTCATTCACAGAAAGCTGCAATCATAAATGTAATGCTTTTAGGGGACATTTAGCAGTATACCCCAAACTACTGCCTCTGATTGTTGAACAAAAACTAGAACACAAATACATAAATAAATAAATGAAAAGTTGACACTTCATAATTCACAACTAACATATCCCAGTGAAAACTAATCCACAGGTTTAGGGTTGGAACTATCAATTCATCTAAAACACTAATCTGTTCCTGTTCCTGTAATACTGCTACACAGCTCATCTTAGACCCTAAAAAACTGGATTCTTAATGCCACTTAAATTATAATATTTAACATATGAACAACTGTACATTAAGAAAGCATCTTTATGATGCACTAGCTGCTCCCCATGCTCAATACATACAACCAATTTCGAGTCATTGACCACATTTTACAGAAATGGCCTCAGAATGATTTCTTCTGTCAGCTTTTACACAAGCCAGTTTAAAAAAGCTCCAGTGATTCTGCTGTTTAACACTGACAGAACTGTGAGGAAAGTTGTTCTTGGGGGAAAAAAAATTACAGGAGCCATTTCTTCACTTCTATTTGCTTATCATACATCCGGGTGGTGACTCAGATGATATCAGTTAGAAGTGAGTCAGATGTCTCAACTAAACTGTCTTAAATGTCCTAAACTGTGTCTATGTATGTGTGTGTGTGCGCGTCTGTGTCTGTGTGCATGTGTTTCTGTTTATGTGCGTCCTCTCACACACTCCTTAACATTTTCAAATTTTTCAATTTAATGACATGTGATTGGAGATTTAAGTCAATGTGTGAGCACAGCATCATTAGTTCATTTTAATAACCGTCAGATTTGCAGGTAAAGAAGTCTTTATGTTACATTGTTTCTTCATAAGATGTTTGAGAAACCGAACACAACACCTCTAGATAAGTTTAGTCACCGCTCATGATTATAACATTTGGCTTTCTAGAGAAGAATACTTTTCAGATTGCATCATTAATTAAAGCTGCATTCCTCTACAGTGCGTTGTGGGTTGTATGCTGGTACCTCAGTGCTGGGATTGTCAAATGGGAGAGTGCTAGGTTGTATTTGTTAAATAGATCTATCTTGTTTTTATCTACTCTTGAAACCAAGAGATTTTTAATTGTATTTAGGTTTTTACTTGGACAAATAAGTAATAAGAATGTAACATTACTGTTTTGGGAGGACATTTTACTGAACATAGTCAAAAACTTTTCACCATTGACTAATTTTACGGCACCGTGAATTTGATTAAGTTTAGTTATTATGAGAAGTTTTGTAAATGTTCATAAAGCCGCTTTTGTCATAATATTTTCTGTGCTGTGTAATAGATCTAAAGGGTTTTAAGGGTTTTCTGTATAAGTAGGATGTTTTTGTGTGATTGCTATACATCTTGACTACTGGATTTTTCTGAAGAGCAGTTCTTTATGCAAACAATAAAGTCCACTAACTGAACATGAAACAGCTCCGGGCATGACAGAAGCTTTTGTGTGTGTGTGCGCGTGTGCGCGTGTGTGTGTTCTCTTATTGCTTGCATCATGAGGACATATATCTGTGTAAACAGTCAAACATAAACTCTTTAGTCCCATTCATTTTCCAGCTTCAGGTTAAAGATTTGGTCTATGTTTAGGTCGACCATTCGAACATCCAAAATCATGGCTGCACAGCTGAAGGTGTTTTTGAGAGAGAGAGAGAGCGTGAAAGACCATACTTATTAGAACTTAAAACCACTTTGGATTTGGTTTTACGATTCCTCCATTTGGCTTAACATCTGATGGCTTTTTTTTTCATCCTGGAGTTCACCGTGGTGATGAGACTGATAATAATGGATGGATTAATAATAATAATGGATTGCATTTATATAGCGCTTTTCAAGGCACCCAAAGTGATTTACAGTTCCACTATTCATTCACTCTCACATTCACACGCTGGTGGAGCCAGCTACAGTTGTAGCCACAGCTGCCCTGGGGCAGACTGACAGAAGCGAGGCTGCCATATCGCACCATCAGCCCCTCTGTCCAACACCAGTAGGCGGTAGGGTAAAGTGTCTTGCCCAAGGACACAAGGGCCAGGACAGGGAGCCCGGGGATCAAACCGGTGACCTTCCGGTTACAGATATGCTTCCCATCCCTAGAGACAGCAGAGCACTAAAGAATGAGAGTGAAAGGAGGTAAACAAAGGCAACTATGAGCAGAGACCGTAAGAAAGATCATAGTGCTGACAGAAAACGATAGAGACATGAGGCAGTTGGGAGATAAAGGAATGATTAACATTAACATAGAAGTCACTCCAACAAAAAAGGTGTAGCACTGACAAAGGATCGCATGTCATTCTAAAACAAAATGTGAGGTTGGTAACTTTGACAACAAAAACCACTTCGTTGAATAGATATTAAAGAGATATCGCAACATGCTCCCGGTTCATACAAGAGTTCAAAGGAACAACATAATAATGAAGTTACAGTAATAAGTCATCATTTTATTGGCTGTGATCCATCCATTTTTTTTTTTTTTTGGCCTATCCAATTCAGAGTCGTCAGTTTGTAATGTTTAGAGGACCTGATCTGTCACAGATGATTATATGGATATTATCCGGATAGTAATATCGTAAAATATTTTGTAAAATACAAACTACATGTATCACAAAGATCACAGATATGGCAAAATGTCATCAAAGATTATTCAGGAAATATAATGAATATAATATCTGAATATAATGAAATAAAACGGGATTATATTATTTTCACCTATATCACCATTACCGACTTGGCGAAATGAAAATATCAAGGGTCAGACACAGATCCTTCCAGATGTTAACTTATCTTAACTCATAGTTTTCTGTAAACTCACCCACACCCTCAAATCTTACTTGGCAAAGAAGCCCTTATAACTCCCAAAAGATCCATTACATGCAGTTTTTTATCTGCCACATATAGGAGTCACTAGGATATGAGTGAATGGGACAAGTATCCATGATCTTTACAGAGTTCTGCTACTCCACAGATGGTGATAAATGATGTGATTACTAACCACACCAAGTCGGGGACTGTGAGGGAAAAAACTAGAATATCCAAGAGATCCCACAGAGACGCAGGGAGGACATTTATTTATTTATATTGGCCTTGTGAAACTTTCATGGTTTATAGAGCTAGGTGTGTGTGTGTGTGTGTGTGTGTGTGTGTGTGTGTGTGTGTGTGTGTGTGTGTGTGTGTGTGTGTGTGTGTGTGTGTGTGTGTGTGTGTGTGGTTTTGTACTTGAGAAAAAGTTAATGCTTGGATTAGTTGAGTCACCTGTACTTCTTACACAATCTCTGTTGGGCATGTTCACTCCACTGCCAGGGTGGAACGTGTGCTTCTCCGTGTAACAGGATGGAGTACTGTGACCAGTAACCCTGGTGCAGCCCTACGTTTTTAAGAGTATCAAAGATAAAAGGGACCTACTAAGGGCTGCAGATGACACTGAGCAGAGGACCTGTTTGCCCTGAAGGCACTCCAAGTGTCAAGAGGGCAAAAGTCGAGGCTATTTGTTCAGCTCGGGTGAAACTCGTTCACCTGTTCCCAGTTTCAGTAAAGCTTACTCTGATGCTGTGTAGTTTGTTTTATATCCTCTGGAAACGACTGTAGGCGGTCACTCATGCAGGATATGGCTATTTTTACTGTACTCGGTCACAGTAAGAAAAAAACCATCATGTGACATGGCAGACTTGTATTTTCCTCTGTTTGGAGAAGCAATGCTAATACAAACTATACAGGGGATCTGACTCTATTGAAACACTCCTTAAAAGCTTTGAGGTTACACTTCTATCCTTTTGGCGGGGCCAGTGATACAAATACAAAGGATTATTTATCAGGTGCCAGGAAGTTATAAGGAAGGTATTCATTGAGAGGATTGACTTGTAATGTACAGTGGGGCAAAAAAGTATTTAGTCAGCCACCGATTGTGCAAGTTCCCCCGCTTAAAATGATGACAGAGGTCAGTAATTTGCACCAGAGGTACACTTCAACTGTGAGAGACAGAATGTGAAAAAAAAATCCATGAATTCACATGGTAGGATTTGTAAAGAATTTATTCGTAAATTAGGGTGGAAAATAAGTATTTGGTCACCTCAAACAAGGAAAATCTCTGGCCCTCACAGACCTGTAACGTCTTCTGTAAGAAGCTTTTCTGTCCCCCACTCGTTACCTGTATGAATGGCACCTGTTTGAACTCATCATCTGTATAAAAGACACCTGTCCACAGCCTTAAACAGTCAGACTCCAAACTCCGCCATGGCCAAGACCAAAGAGCTTTCGAAGGACACCAGGAAAAGTATTGTAGACGTGCACCAGACTGGGAAGAGTGAATCTACAATAGGCAAGCAGCTTGGTGTGAAAAAATCAACTGTGGGAGCAATCATCAGAAAATGGAAGACATACAAGACCACTGATAATCTCCCACGATCTGGGGCTCCACGCAAGATCTCATCCCGTGGGGTCAAAATGATCATGAGAACGGTGAGCAAAGATCCCAGAACCACACGGGGGCACCTGGTGCATGACCTGCAGAGAGCTGGGACCAAAGTAACAAAGGTCACCATCAGTAACACACTACAACGGCAGGGAATCAAATCCCGCAGTGCCAGACGTGTTCCGCTGCTGAAGCCAGTGCATGTCCAGGCCCGTCTGAAGTTTGCCAGAGAGCACATGGATGATACAGCAGAGGATTGGGAGAATGTCATGTGGTCAGATGAAACCAAAGTAGAACTTTTTGGTATAAACTCAACTCGTCGTGTTTGGAGGAAGAAGAATACTGAGTTGCATCCCAAGAACACCATACCTACTGTGAAGCATGGGGGTGGAAACATCATGCTATGGGGCTGTTTTTCTGCCAAGGGGACAGGACGACTGATCCGTGTTAAGGACAGAATGAATGGGGCCATGTATCGTGAGATTTTGAGCCAAAACCTCCTTCCATCAGTGAGAACTTTGAAGATGAAACGAGGCTGGGTCTTCCAACACGACAATGATCCAAAACACACCGCCCGGGCAACAAAGGAGTGGCTCCGTAAGAAGCATTTGAAAGTCCTGGAGTGGCCTAGCCAGTCTCCAGACCTCGACCCCATAGAAAATCTGTGGCGGGAGTTGAAAGTCCGTGTTGCTCGGCGACAGCCCCAAAACATCACTGCTCTCGAGAAGATCTGCATGGAGGAATGGGCCAAAATACCAGCTACTGTGTGTGCAAACCTGGTGAAGACCTATAGTAAACGTTTGACCTCTGTTATTGCCAACAAAGGTTATGTTACAAAGTATTGAGTTGTATTTTTGTTATTGACCAAATACTTATTTTCCACCCTGATTTACGAATAAATTCTTTACAAATCCTAACATGTGAATTCATGGATTTTTTTTTCACATTCTGTCTCTCACAGTTGAAGTGTACCTCTGGTGCAAATTACTGACCTCTGTCATCATTTTAGGTGGGGGAACTTGCACAATCGGTGGCTGACTAAATACTTTTTTGCCCCACTGTATAAGCGACGATAACGGTGCACTGTGCCAATATTTACATTACACTTCAGTAAGTGAAATATTGACCTAAAACTGATCGAGAGTTTTAGGTAATATAGCTTAATATATTGGCATAATATAGGTTGACACACTTCATGCAACATTTAAGTCTAAAAATCTTGGACGTAAGAAAAAAAACATAAACAAAAAGAGACACTGAAAAACACACAACATTTCAGACTGATAATGTTCTTGCTCTTGTTTTTACACACCTGCCTCTAAGTGCCTCTTACTTTTACTGGCTTGAACGTTATATGAATATTAACATTTATATAAACCAAATCTTAAATCTTTTATCTGTAAGGATATTGGCGAAAGGAAGGAGAATAATGATGCTGACATCTTTTATTTCAAAAATAAACATTTACAATTATGTCATTTACCTATATACATGTACACACACACACACACACACACACACACACACACACACACACACACACACACACACACACTGTTCTTTCTTTTGGAAACTGTCCAAATCAGCTCATCTCATCTTACCAGCCAGAGCAACACCTCCAAAATAACAGCAGTGACAGGTAAGATAGGCTTCTGTTTGTGTGTGTGCGTGCGTGCGTGTGTGTTTTCAAGATGCCTTTTCTGTTGGAGAGATATACAGAGTTACCAGTGTGGATAAGCTCCCATAGGAAACCAGTGAGTCCCATTTGTCTTATGCCCTGAAGTGTAAAACCAGAGAAAGGACACAACAGCCTACAGAGCTGTGAAAGAGTATTTGCCTCCTTCTGATTTCTTATTTTTTGTATTTGTCACACTCATATCTTTCAGATCATCAAATAACTTTTAAAATTAGACAAAGATAACTTGAATAAATACAATAGTTTTTAAATGATGATTTCCTTTATTAAGAGAAGAAAGCTATACAAACCTACCCACCTTTATGTCCCTTGAATTGCCCCCCTTTGTTAAACCTAATAACTGATGGTGCCACTCTTGGCACCAAGTATTGCAATCAAGCCTTATCCAGTAACTGACACTAATAACGCTGGATTTTTCCACATCACTGTGGAGGAATTTTGGCCCAGTCTTCTTTGCAGAATTGTTTCAATGTAACCTTCCGGTTGTGATCGGGTCAAATCGCCCTGATTTACAACTTAAAACACTCATACACTCATGTTTTACATTTGATTGCCTCAAGGCTTTGTGACATCCTCCACACTATGCACTTGAAAATATAAAAGTGATGAGCATCCCTTTCATTGAAGTTTGAGTGTTTTAATCAACCTCTTACATCTGTGGTGTTCCCGGTTCTAAAGGAAATGAATGGGAATCCCCCCCGTTGGCCCCCGACCTCCTGAGTGGCCCACTGAATGAGCAAATGAAAGACCCACTGAACGACCCACTGAACGACCCACTGAATTCCCTACTGAACTGAATTTGGTGATGAAAAAAGTTGTTATGCTAATTTAAGAGCAGAAAACTGGAAGCTTAAAGTCATGCCAGAACATCTCAATTTGGTTTAAGTCTGGACACAAAAATCTTCATTTTCTTTTTCTTTTTTTTTCTGTTTTTGAGCCACTCAGAGGTGGACTTGCTGATGTGTTTCGGTCACTGCCTTGTTGCATTATCCGCGTGAGCTTGAGCTTCAGTGCACAAACTGATGGCTGGACATTCTCCTTCAGGATTTTCTGATAGAGAGCAGAAAGTCATAGCTCAATCAAAACAGCCCCATACCATTGCTCTACAACCACCATGTTTGACTGTTGGTATGATACACTTTTTATTAAATCCTAGTTTTACCCCAGATATAACAGAGTACAAATCTTTCAAAACGGTTCAACTTGTACCTTTTCATCCTACAGATCTTTTTAAATCACACACACTGAGGCCTTAACCGACAGCAGTGATGTCTGAAATTCTTTACAGATTGTTCTGGGTTCTGTTTTTGACCTCTTTGATGAATTTTTGATGCTCTCCTGGAATAATTTTGTCAGCCGGCCAAAGATGTTGTTAAGCAAAGTTGTATTTAAGTAAGTTCTTGATTCAACAGGTCTGGCAGTAGTGTGACTTTTATTATCCAAAGGTGTGACCAAGTGAAACTGAACTCAGCTTTTTAAAAAAATGTGGCTAATCACAGTTAATTCAAGATTTAACGGTGGATTAGTCAAAACATTTCTCTCTCTCTCTCTCTCTGTTTTTGTCCAACTAGATAGCTTTCAGACTGAATACTTTTGACTATAGAGATTCTTTAAAAAGAAAAAGAAAAAAACTCTATGTGATCCTTTATTTGTGTGTTTTTTTGTTTTTAACTTGAAATATTCCTGCTGCTCTGGTAAATGATTTTAAGCTTGAGCCATTGGTTTTATTCCTGTGGTGTGAGCAGCTGTATACTGATTATAAGGTGTGTAAGGTAAATCTGATAAATATTCAGTTGTGTCCAGACATGTGTTTGCTGCTGGGCAGAGCACCAATTAGTGTACAGTGGGGCAAAAAAGTATTTAGTCAGCCACCGATTGTGCAAGTTCCCCCACTTAAAATGATGACAGAGGTCAGTAATTTGCACCAGAGGTACACTTCAACTGTGAGAGACAGAATGTGAAAAAAAAATCCATGAATTCACATGGTAGGATTTGTAAAGAATTTATTCGTAAATTAGGGTGGAAAATAAGTATTTGGTCACCTCAAACAAGGAAAATCTCTGGCTCTCACAGACCTGTAACGTCTTCTGTAAGAAGCTTTTCTGTCCCCCACTCGTTACCTGTATGAATGGCACCTGTTTGAACTCATCATCTGTATAAAAGACACCTGTCCACAGCCTTAAACAGTCAGACTCCAAACTCTGCCATGGCCAAGACCAAAGAGCTTTCGAAGGACACCAGGAAAAGTATTGTAGACCTGCACCAGACTGGGAAGAGTGAATCTACAATAGGCAAGCAGCTTGGTGTGAAAAAATCAACTGTGGGAGCAATCATCAGAAAATGGAAGACATACAAGACCACTGATAATCTCCCTCGATCTGGGGCTCCACGCAAGATCTCATCCCGTGGGGTCAAAATGATCATGAGAACGGTGAGCAAAGATCCCAGAACCACACGGGGGGACCTGGTGAATGACCTGCAGAGAGCTGGGACCAAAGTAACAAAGGTCACCATCAGTAACACACTACAACAGCAGGGAATCAAATCCCGCAGTGCCAGACGTGTTCCGCTGCTGAAGCCAGTGCATGTCCAGGCCCGTCTGAAGTTTGCCAGAGAGCACATGGATGATACAGCAGAGGATTGGGAGAATGTCATGTGGTCAGATGAAGCCAAAGTAGAACTTTTTGGTATAAACTCAACTCGTCGTGTTTGGAGGAAGAAGAATACTGAGTTGCATCCCAAGAACACCATACCTACTGTGAAGCATGGGGGTGGAAACATCATGCTATGGGGCTGTTTTTCTGCCAAGGGGACAGGACGACTGATCCGTGTTAAGGACAGAATGAATGGGGCCATGTATCGTGAGATTTTGAGCCAAAACCTCCTTCCATCAGTGAGAACTTTGAAGATGAAACGAGGCTGGGTCTTCCAACATGACAATGATCCAAAACACACCGCCCGGGCAACAAAGGAGTGGCTCCGTAAGAAGCATTTGAAAGTCCTGGAGTGGCCTAGCCAGTCTCCAGACCTCAACCCCATAGAAAATCTGTGGCGGGAGTTGAAAGTCCGTGTTGCTCGGCGACAGCCCCAAAACATCACTGCTCTCGAGAAGATCTGCATGGAGGAATGGGCCAAAATACCAGCTACTGTGTGTGCAAACCTGGTAAAGACCTATAGTAAACGTTTGACCTCTGTTATTGCCAACAAAGGTTATGTTACAAAGTATTGAGTTGTATTTTTGTTATTGACCAAATACTTATTTTCCACCCTGATTTACGAATAAATTCTTTACAAATCCTACCATGTGGATTCATGGATTTTTCTTTCACATTCTGTCTCTCACAGTTGAAGTGTACCTCTGGTGCAAATTACTGACCTCTGTCATCGTTTTAAGTGGGGGAACTTGCACAATCGATGGCTGACTAAATACTTTTTTGTCCCACTGTACAATGGGTTGCCATAACAACAGCAAAAACTGATCCAAAATAGTGGAGTTACAGCTACACATTTCCCATTAGATGTTGACTTTTGTCCCACTGTTAATATAAAAATATTATCTTTAAGTTTTCTTTCAATTGTTGTTCCTGCATCCTGGCTTTGCCTCTTATTAAAGCATTAAGTCATTTAGTAGTTGATTTCCATTTCAAACACCTTGTGGAACATCTGATAGTTTAATATATATCATTGTGCGTGTTGGGGTACTCTGGGTTAATGCTGATGGCAAACATAATATTTGTAGTTTAACCACATTATAGGGCCGTGCACTTTCGACAATGTGCAATGGCTCCTGCTGTTTTGTTACTTTGGGATAGTAAAAATCTGGGTTACACTTGGTTAAAAATCCACTTTAGCAGGCTAGAAATGTAACAGTACCTTAGGTCATAAGCAATTTTACTTTACTCACTATTTCCATTCTATCAGTAGGTCTGAACATGTAAAAACACTTGGTTATGTTTAGGTACTTTAAAACTATATGGTCATGAATTATGGTTTTGGCTTGTATGAATTACTTAAGCGTCACTGTGGCCATAACTAGTTGCATCAGAGGATGGGTGTAAATGCTGACACGCCATATCTCACAAAACAGTAGTTTTTAAACGCCTCGGAAATAAGAACAGGTCATTCAAGCTTTTCTGAATAAGAGTGACATCCCTGTCAGTTTGTCATGCATTATTCTTTAATCCTCACTATCTATTTATTTGTTGATTTTCTCCACCAACATGGAAAATTTATGAGTGAGCCCATCCCTGCAATGCACTGATTAAAAGGGAGGGAAAACGTGCTGGACAGCTCACCAGTGAACACGCCAAAAATTCGCTCTCACACTCACATCTACACCTAAATGCATTCCATGTTTTACATAATCTTTAGGTCTTCAGAGGAAAACAGAGATAATACCGTGAAACAGTAGAACCTTTCTGATGCAAGCAGCATTGCTACTGAATGAGTCATCCATCTACAGGTAGTTATTTATTATGTTTCCAAGATACCAAATATGGAATTACTTTCCACATCAAGGACTCAGGATTTCATTTTCATTTGTTGTATAAAGACATAAAAACAAAGAGTCCCCCAGCCTGACCCGTACAGTATGTGCTTTATCTTGTCAGTGATGTGGAAGTACACTACACTAGAAGTACAGTAAAGCTGAAAATGAAAACAAAACTGTAAACCAATGAAGAGCACAGACAAACATGTCAGATACGCTGATGATGCTGCTTTAGCTACTGCATATGAGAGTTGTTCCTAATAGACACAATTCATTTATGCTGAATGTGTTTATGCTGAAGGGGCTGCGAGTGATGACACCTGCAGAAATGCATTGTTGATTCTGCAGATGTTTGATGTGTTAGCAATGGGCAGGGGGAGGAGAACTCTGTTGTGTGGTTTTGTAGAGCGGTCTGGGAGGAATCATCTGCTTCTGAATTTGAATCAGATGGACGACCCATGTGTATTCTGGAACAAGGTTGTGTAGTGTGAGGTAGGACCTGGGTGTCCAGGCTGAACTGGAACACTGAATAAACTGATTAAAAAGGCCTGACTTTGTGACTGGCTGCAAATTGAACATTTCTGAAGCTGTGGAGGAGAGGAGGTCATTGAACCTGTTAGCTGTCACAGATGACCACCTTATCCTGCCACAAGAAAGGGCTGATTTTTCATACCACATGCTATCATCCACAGAAATACAGTGACAAGGTTAGCAAACTGCATCAATAAAGTGCATGGCTGGGCACAGCACTAAGTAAAAGACCTTTTTTTAAAATCATTTTTGATGTTCTGATATTGGATGGATTATATGTTAGGACCCTCCTTTTATTTTCTTTCCATGACAAAGAAATTGCTAAAGCTAGACAAATTTCTGGTGAGTTGTGTCAGTCATGCAATTTCCTAAGCATAAGGGCAGATTTTACGCAAAGATGCATTCAGACAAACAGACAGAATTACATCCACCCCATCTTGTGAGAGTTCTGCAACTAGGTTCAGTCCATATCCTGTTACAGTGGTTTATTTCCAGTATATTTAAGGCAAGCCTAATTTATCTTCTTAGAAAGCTCTTTGTAAGCTAACACACTGTGCAAGAAAATTCATGTTTGTATCATTCTTTTCCTATTTCTTACTTGGGATATTTACCGAAAATAGTGACTTTCCACATACTGGATGACTCATCACTGACAGAGGAAATGAGATAGACGAGATAAAACGGGGTAGGCATTCATCAAATGAAGAGTCACAGAGTGTGAGAGAAAACTGTGTTGTAATTTAAGTTATGAAAGGTAACATAACAGTGCCGCAGTGACCTCACAAGAAATCTTCAATCCTTGTTTGGTATAAACACTGTCATTTGTTGACCAGTAATTCTGTGAGCGACTGTCATCTAAATGTCTTTAAATGAAGTGACGGCTCCTTTAAAAACATGAGAACACTTTGTGAGACTTTGTGCAGGTGCAAAAGCTTGTGAGACTGCTACTATCTTTTTGTGTGTGTCATTCTAATATGCTGTTAAGATGTTGTGTTCCTTCACTGCTAATGGTATAATTGACTGTCGGTTTTTTCTCTTCATGTGGTTGCAACAAGCGACGCTATCAGCAAACCATCGGCGCCATTTCAGGACCCAACCAATAGAAGGGAAGAAAAAAAGAATAGGGGGAAAAAAGAAAAGAAAACAACACCAGCAATGTGCTTTTTAGCAAAATGTGTGGTTTGCTCTTGATGTGAGGTACGCACCGTTGAACTGGCAAAGATGGTTGTCACTATTAGTGTGTGGGTGTGCAAGAGAGTTGCAGTATATTGCTTGAAAATAACATCAAAGACCACAAAGTGAGCCAGACCCCACTCTGGATAAAATAATTAAGTACCCTGTATATCTCAGCAGGATTAAGAAAATAAATGATTAAATAAGTATATAAACAAATAAGGCAAATGCAGTTTATTTAGAACGTAGCTGTGCACTATTTCCCACACCTTTGCATTCTCTTCCCCGTGTGGTAAAGACATGCCTCACACGAAGCACTCAGAGCAGAGTGCTGCTCTGCCAAAGCAGCTCACTCTTTGCCCAGTATGTTGTATATATGTATGGAATAGTATTGTATTTTCTATATATTCATTTTGTTTTCTTTTAAACATGCTTTAAGAATTTTACAGTGCAGTAAAAATCAGGAGCAGCCTGACAGATGTTACTTTGATTACATAAACATTATGTAGGAGCAGATAATGGATAATTGGTTGAGCTGGTGTGTAAATGAACAGACATGAATAATTTGATCTTATTATCTAATAATATACTACAGTACATTTCTAATTAACTTGACAATTCCTTCTTCAAAGATTCATACAGTCAGTCTAGTAAAACTTAGCAATTGCTGTAAAAACTTAAAAAACTTAAAAAATGGAATTTACCAAATTGAAACAAGCACCATAAACAGTTTTTTGGCTCACTCTTCTCTTACTGATTAACACTACAGTGCTGTTTCTTTTATGCACACATAAATTTTTAAGTAGTCAGATCAGGCAAATGATGCACATTTCTTGCTTTAGTGTTAGTCTTGTTCTTAGGTGTTGCTACAAGTGGCTGATTAAACACCAGACAAATCCCAAAATGTTAAACTGTATTAAAAGATTTTCATCAAGCCTTCATATTGGTTACATAACATTGTTTCATTACAACCATCACTGTGCAGCTACACCTATGAACACTGGGCAAGGCAGCATAATTACTCTGATACATTCATTTGGAATCACGAGATTGATTGTGACAAACAGCCTGCATGTGTAGCCAAAACAATTAGACATGTCCAAGCACATGCTGCAGTACAAAATCATCCCATCAAAGTGACAGAAACATGTCCAAGAGAACTCAAGTGTAAAATATCATTTAATTTGGTTTAGCAGCCAAATTAAGTAGACAAGTAAGAAAGGAAGTAACGAAGAATTGACATAAAGTTGCCAAAGTTTGCTAATCACAATAACTACTCTCCAAGGTTTTGGAGACTCACTATCATCTTCAAAACTGAACTCTCAGTTTAAAAATAAAGAACCCCTTTACAATTACAAGAAGGCAAAACCCAAATAATAACACGTGAAACATTTGCTCACAGGAGAAAGACAATAGTCACTTTTATGTTCAAATCTTGTGATATCACCATATTTTCAAAAATGAAAATCTTTCAGAGAATTCCCTCTAATGATAGGAAGCTCTGGGTGAAGTGCAAAACTGAGCTGTGGAAGACTAAAGAAAGAAAGAGTAGAACAAAACCAAGCAGCGCACAAATAAAACTAGAATTCCAGCAGCCAAAAGGCCGACTGAGTACGGAAGAATATTTGTAAAGTGGAGTTATCTCCACTAATCTGTGGTGGACAGACTGGACAGAATAGAGGGCTAGGTGAGATAGCGCCTTCTCTCTAACGGACACACAAGAGGTCAGAGTGTGATAAGAGCTGTGAGGAACTGTCCGGGCCTCTACGTGCACCTCATGGATGAGGCGATAAAACATCAGCACGTACGAATCTTAGAAAACATGACAGAGCATCTGCTCACAAGCAGAAACCTTCTAACCTACAGGATGGTCAGAAATCCAGTCATACTGTGAAGAATTACAGGCCACAGTTTACTATTGCACTTAATATGATGCCGATCGGGCACATTTAGCACATGCAAGAGAGGAAGATAACTGTGACATCACGGTGTTTGATGGAAGCAGTGCGGCTGTGGGAGACAGGAGAACTGCAACCAGGAATCTAATTAAATAAATATTTAAAAGCTAACTAATTAAGAGACAACTTTTAGAAAAAATCTTTGTGTACATTCACAGAACATCACTCCATCAAAGGAGACAAAACAGCTCTTGTTTGTATAGAAATAAATGAATAAAGTAAAATTAGACTATAAAGATATTAATAGATTTTGAAGAGAGTAAGAATTGAAATCTATAAACTGACAGCTAAGGAACTGCTAAACGCTACCAGTCAACGACCACAAAAATCTGGAAAGTCGAACATGGAAAACATGGGCAAACCCAGAAACGTTACAATTGAAAGTTCAATATTGTAGCAGAAAAAATGCAGAAATGTTACCGATAATTAATTATGATTCTGTGCTTGTTCCTGGGAAGCATTGTGCAGGTATGTCGTAGTGCGGGTAACCTCTTTGTTCAAATTTGTTTTGGGTGCTCTGCTTGTTAAAACAGAGGTATGAGACAGACCTGGTCAAACAACAGTTATCTCAAGTGGACCCCATTAGCCCTCTGCATGTGACAGGAGAGCAAGGGTGAGTGATTTAGCAAAGTCAGCGGGCACATATGATGATAAATTAGAGGGAGAGAAAACTTGTCAGCCTCATTTGAAAAGCCAAAAGATGAATGCGTGGCAACTAAGCCCCGCGGAAAACATCCAAAGACCACCTGAGGGTTCTCAGGGAAGTTCACAGAGGCAGAGAGGATTTAGCCTGTCTGTAGAAAATTACACCATTAACCAAATATAATGACAAATTAAGACTAAACAGCTGGCTTTTCAGAGAAAAACAAACAGATAAATGAGCTCAGATACCAGAAGATGACTCCACAAAGCAAGTCTCTTTTTCATGAAGTGGATACATGTTTTCTCTCAATGACAGCGCACATAAAAGTCTGAAATTTCAATTTCCTCATGGCAAACACAACAATGGGAGGTATGGGAGCTGCTTTCTGTGAGAGAGGAAAAATAGCACTGAAAAAGCTTTCCCCATAAAACAGTCTAGACTTGGAGGGAGCAAAAACTCCAGCAGCCGTGGCTCTGTGCCATGCTATAAAGATGTATGTACACGTCACGTGAGGTACATGCCGACTGTCTACCAGAATGTGAAACATCCTTTCTACTGGTTGAGATTGCATCTAATAATATTTTATTCATACACATGCTTTCCTAGCATTTCATGTGTGCATAATTGCACCACAGTAGGTGTTGGATAAGTCATCAGACAAAAGTGACACTACAGGGGGGACAGTGGAGGGGACACTGAAAAGGGTGGTGATGTGCAGTTTCAAAAATTCCTCAGAGATGGCTGCACGACAAATACCGAGGCTTTCAGCCAGCAGCTGGTCCTGTTCTTCTGCTCGCAGCCTCCTCCCCCCACATACAATATAAAGATGCAAGTGCAGGCAGGTTATAAATGAGAGGGAAAAAAATAGAATAAAGGTTAATAAAGATCAACCGTCACCAAAACACCAAAGGGTGAGGAACATTTTGCGGGAATAGTGGAGTCCAGAACCTTTAAACAAAAGGATCCAGAATTTTGTGGTGGACCAAAAGGCTCTTTATAATGGCAATTTTTTAAATGTGCATTCTTATTTTAGCAGCATACTTTAAAATACAAAGCATATGAGCCGAGAAACATGCAGGACTTTAACTCAGGTGACTGAGGTTCTTGTTCTGTACAATAATATTCTTTAATATTTTTAATACAATTTAAAAATTCTTACTTTTTGATTACCAACTTGATGTTTGACTTGATTTTACCTTTTCTTTAGGCCCTTTCCTTCCATGGTATATGTGTGCATCCATACACAAACACAGAGATGCATGCCTTTATGCATTGCTCTGCATTTAGAGTATCTTTATTTGCATGTGTGTGTGAGAGAGATAGACTGGATGCGTGTCAGGATCCCTCCTTGCAAGAAGGTAGGACTTGCTCTCTTTGATCGGGGGCCCTGCGGCTGTTCGGTCCTTTAATCTTATAAAGACTTCAATAACTGCAACGTTTCGTCACTTGGATGAGCGAGGAAACATTTCTCCCACTCAAAACACAGAACAGAACAGAATCAATAACGCTTCTCAATGGTCTGGCATCTACGTAAAAGATATTCTACTTTAGTGTTTCATCTGTTCAACTGAATTTTTTGTCGCGTGTAGAAAAAAAAAACCCAATCCAAAAACCACAGCTGTTAAATATACGCAGTGCTGTTAAAACCACAATGTCAGGATGTTGTGCAATGACAGCAAAGTTCCTTAAGTTCATCCTTTAGATAATGTTTCAGACGCTGCCTTAAAGGCTCAAGTCAGGGTTCAAAAAGATGCTGAGATCAAAGTCATATTTGTCCGTTGCTATTTTTAGGTGGATACAAGGTAAATCCCTCTTTCCACGGGGAATCACACGCTGTACGCCAGCATGAAAACACCGCTGCGCCTCAGCAGTGCCGTCAGATGTGGTCTTTTGTCTCGATATCAGAGCAGAAATGAAATGAATTGATTTGGGAGTAACAGCGTAGACAGTACTCCAAACAGTGTTCCCTATCACTTTTAAATTGACTCAGTCACTATTTGTTTGTTTTTTTAAATTGATCTTTAATATGACATTTCATTGGCAGGCTTGCACAAAGAAATGCTGCACTCCTTAACTGATGATGCGAAAGTCTTTCGCAATGTTTTTCTTGGATAGAAGTCACAGCAATGCTGGCATGGACTGAACGATTGCTTGCGTCAAGCTTTCGAGCTTTCGAGAATCACGAGAGTAAGGAGTGACATCAGGTAAAAGATGAAAAGTTACTTCATTAGATTTTTCATCAAAATATACATTTTTGTTTCTGTCTATGGGGTAAAGTGTGAGCACCATCCATGCGGGCGTGTGTGTCGTCCACATAAATGCTTGCGTGAGATTAAAAACAAGCAGATTTAATACCAGTTTCGGGGTTAGGTGTTAGAGTATTCACATGATTTCACAATCACAGCCACACACACACGCCACTGAGGAGGGATCTGGATTCTCTGCCCGATTTTTGTATGAAATCGCACAATGTGATCTGAAGCCAGCTGACACCTGCAACAATGCCAGATCTGTGAGTAAAGCCGTTCAGTGCAAGTGCTTGAGGACGTGCTCGAACATGTTCACGCACCTCAAGGCATAGAGGAATGTCATTAAATGCTTGGATGCTTTTATTACTTTCAATTAAATGAAAGAAAAAAAACAATAAGTATGTTCTTTTAAGTTCTTTAAAGTTTCAGCTCCTTTCAGAAATTCCTCCCTCTCTGTACTCACAGATGTACACACCTGACCCCTCCTCCGCTAATGAAGAGCCTCCCAGCCTGGTCCCGGTCACTCATCCTACTCGACTCCCCTTTGTCTCCGTTGGTGGCGCGGGGGTGCGGGGTGGGGGTAATTGGCCGAGCCTGCTCAGGTGAAAGCAGGCCTCTTGTCTGGGGACACAAAACCGTCTCTCTGTGTGTGTCTGCAGTGCTGCAAGGTCAAAAGGACATGCCATGTTCAGACACACACACCACACACACACAAACACACACACACACACATACATTGAGGGACCTCTTCACTCATCCACTAACGCCCGACAATCAGTGCAGCTACCTGGGAAAGGTAATTATTTGCTCTTGTGTCTGTCTACTAGCTTTCAGAGCGCTCAGCTGCCGGCTCTGAGGGGAAACAGAGACAGTGGCAAGTTTGTTGGATTCACTTTTACTGGGTTTTACAGTAATATTACCAGATTATCAAACAAACATGATTCCACTCCCTCAAACATCAGATTTTAATAACTTATTACAGCTGACTGATATAGATCAGGTGAGGAAACGTAGGTGGTTCCAGTCACTTTTCTTCTTCCTTTCCTAACCCACAAGCAAAGCGTGTCATGCTCACTAGCTGTTGCTCAAAAGCTTCTCTGCTATGTCATGTATGTGTCTATTGTCCCTGAGGCTAAGTAACCATAACATTTTAGTAACTTCAAGCCTTAAGTTCATCATAAACACTGGATTGCCCAATTACTTGTATGCAAATACTTCAAATATTTCCCATCCATCTTATTTGCAAACACATTCATCAAAGAAGTAGGTTGACTATTTCTGTTTGCAAGTAAAAACATCAACTTCACTGACTATTTGTTTTCAGGGTCTTTGGTTTCAATAAAAATATGCATTTGAAATCATCTCAGTGATGATCACAGTCCACTGAAGGCATCTGTAAAGATAAAGATATATCACCAAAGAGCTGCTGATCTTTAGAGACCTCGCTCTGTTTCTCAATCCAACAACTCTTGCCTAAAAACCTCAAGGGGCTTTATATGTAACAAAGACCCTGCCATGTTAGAGAGAAACCCCAACAATCAGACCAACTCCTATGAGCAAGCACTTGGCCACAGTGGGAAGGGAGAACTCTCTTTTAACTGGAAGAAATCTCCAGCAGATCCAGCCTCAGGGAGCGGCAGCCATCTGCCGTGATCCGCTGCAGGTGAGGGGAAAGAGAGAAAGGCAAAGCAGAGCGATGCATCACATTGCATCAGAGTTGATCACAGGAAGTCCCACAGCAGCCTAAACCTACAGCAGCATAACTATTGGAAGGTTCTGGGTCATCTGATCCAGCCCCAACTATAAGCGCTATATTCTGCTTTTAAGATTGTAAGCCTCATCTTGAAAGAAGAGATGGCATTTGTCTCCCAAATCCACACTGGGAGCTGGTTCCACAGAAGAGGTAGATGAAAGCTGAAGGCTCTGCCTCTCATTCTACTTGGAGAAACTCTAGGAACCACAAGTAAACAAGAAGTTTGAGACTGAACTGCTGTATTGGAGTTATGGTACTATAAAGTGAAGATAAGAGGGAGCCTTGTATGTGAGAGAATACTTTTTATTCATTTTGTGGATCTAACAGGTAGCCAGTGAAGAGAAGCCAGTATGGGATAAATATGCTCTCTCTTTCAAACATTCAGGATCAACTGAAGCCTTTTTATGAAACTTTTATATCAAATCAATAACAATGAATTACAGTAGTTCCACTCAGAAGCAATAAATGTATTTAGTAGCATTCCTGCATCTCTCTGAGATGCTGTAGTTTTAGAGTTACTGTGTAAATGCACAAACAATCACTGGGGTTTGGGTTTGTTTATAGTTTCTTACATACATGTCAGTGACTCTTTAACAGTTAAAATGCTCAGTGTTCACCCTCTTTACTTTAACATGGGCCGTGCGTTACTCATTGCAAACCATCCACAGATGTGAAGACATTTCAGCTAAAATATCCATTACCATTCTTGTGGAGATGCCAAAGGAAAAACCTCTCAAAAACTCATCACCGTCATTTGGGTACATTCTCAGGAAATCTTGAATGTTGGAACAAAAATTAATGTCTATATGGTCAGTGTTTAAATGTAATCCTGGTTATGCTACGAGAAGTCAGGAGATCACCAAAGTCATTAGCTCTCTCTTCTCTTTCCCTCACCCCCAACCAGCCACTGAGAACGACTGCCCCTTCCTGAGCCTGGTTCTTCCTGCTTGCTCACAGGGGGTCATCTGATTGTTGGGTTTTCATTGTAGGGTCTTTACCTTGGGTGGCTGTAGCTCAGGTGGTAGAGCAGGTCAGCCACTAATCAGAAGGTCGGTGGTTTGATCCCAGGCTGCCTCCAGGCTGTAATAGATCCTTGGGCAAGATACTAACCCCATGTTTGCCTACTGGTGGTGGTCAGAGGGCCCGGTGGCGCCAGTGTCCGGCAGCCTCGCCTCTGTCAGTGCGCCCCAGGGCAGCTGTGGCTACAACGTAGCTTGCCATTGCCAGTGTGTGAATGTGTGTGTGAATGGGTGAATGACTGAATGTAGTGTAAAGCGCTTTGGGGTCCTTAGGGACTGAGTAAAGCGCTATACAAAAATGCAGGCCAATTTAAATCACCTTGCAACTGTTGGTATGACTTGATTGATATATAAATGAAATTGAACTGAACATGGTTGCCCAGTCAGCCTTATAATGCCACAATAATCATATTTTAAGCATAATTTAACAATTAACAACTTTTATCCTCTCAGGACTGTGAACATCTTGAACAATCATAAAGCCAACAGAACTGATATAGAATATGGACACAAGTACTGGGCAGCCTACACATTATAATTACAGGAGCTATTCAGCCATGGAAACCCATGCCATGTAGCTCAGATTTCTTTACTGAGTCAGCAGAACCTCTGTCACCTTTCGGCTCTATGTGCCTCAGTATGATTAAAGATTCCACTGTAACATTATGTGATCTTCATGACTGAGTTTCTATAGTTCCTAAACACTTCTTAGTACTACTTAGAGCTGATTGTTGAATATCTAGAAAAGAAAGAAATTCACAGACTGACTTCTTATAACAGAGGAATCCCATTACTGTACTAGGTCCTTGATTTTATACACCTGTGGCAATGGGACTGAAAACTGAATTCCAGGATTAAGTGAGTCCCAATTCTTTTGCCATCATTTTAGTACGCACCAAGGAAGTGGCCTGATAACATAGCTGCACTGCTAGTATAGCTAAAAACAAGCACAGCACTGTTTGCTTTTTGTCAAAACTCATACCAACGAGAGTCTTGCAGTGACAAAATTCTTTTCTCACAGATTTATGGTCTGCATGGGTGGCCCCACTGGGAAACAAAATCAGCACGTTACCATGAGACACTATACTGACACTGAATACACAAAGTTACACACAATGCATCACCCTTTGGCCTCTCACTCGCCCTTGTGGAGCACCAGCTTTATTTAGCTTCTCCACTGGCCGTGACAGAAGGCAAAGACCTGAATTTTTTTAGTTCTCACTACACCACTTGACATCCATCACACTGAAGCTGATCAGGTTGAATGAATCATTTCTGGTGAAAACACAAACCCACAAATTTGGTTTCTGATGCCTCATGTCAGAGCAGAAAAAATTGCTGGTGTGAATATGAAACTGTTACACAAACAGTGGATCAGCATCTTGTAATCTACCGTAATACTCTCTCAAACGAAATCAACACTGTGATGTGTCAAATAATAACCAGGAATTTTAAGCATCATATGTTTTTCTTATGCCTCTTTCAAGAACATAACAATGGGTGTAATTTTGTCCCTTTTGTCATGTCTCCGGCTAGAGTATCATTGCTGGACAGGAAGGTAACACAGCTTAGCTACAGAAAGACGAGCTAAGTGGGACAGGCAAACTGGATGAACTATCGCTTATTACCCAAGAGCACAGTGATTGCACCTAAACATATCACATATGCATCAACAGCAACACTACACCATCTTCTCGTTTTGCACTTTTTCATATTTTCATATAACTTCTTTAATTGCGTTATTTTACCAAATGCAATTTATTATTTTACCAACAGCAATAATGTAGCTGTAGCGTAGTTGTTATTATTTTCACCTGGTGAGTGTCTGTCGTTATGCTAAAAAGTGGACCTGACAGGTGTTTGTACACCTGTGTGCACTGTCTTTGTTAACACCGCAGTGTTACAAGCTGCAGACATAACTACACCGGCATGCTGTGGAGGCCAAAATAAATGTTCTTTCCCATTACATTTCCTGAAACCTTCCATTCTATTTTAAAAACTTTAAAAACTTTAAATCTGAAAGATTTCAAACTGCATTCAACTACTTTGCCTGTGCTCAAAACCACATCATGTTGTCAGACCGTGCAATTAAAATAATGAATGCTAATGAGCACTGCAGCGCTTTGGTTTGACAAAACTGAAAAAAAAAAAAAAACTGAAGGAAAAGCTGAAATAGAAGGAAAACATGCTTCTATGTCACCGTTGCTCAGATTTAAACTGAAGTTCCTGCTCTTGCACTTCTCCCCCTGCCTCTCAGGTTGTTTCCTGAACAAAACAATGCTTAATGAACGAAATAACCAACACTGGCACAAACTACTGATCAGAGGTTCATAATGTTGCAGACTAATAAACAGACTGAAAGAAAACAAAAATAATCCTTTAGTTTGTGGCTGATTGCAAAATTGGGAGAAAAGCAAAAGTTCACCCACAGATAAGAGCCAAAGGACTCCACCACAGGCAGGAAACACACAAAGGAGAGGAGCAGACACTCAGACAAATACTAAAGTGAAAGGCAGGGCTTAAACACTCACACATGATGTAATAAAAAGAAGGAGACACGTGATGATAATGAAACATTGATGAAACTGATCAAATCAACACAGGGAACTAACAAAATAAAACAGGAAGTAACTCAACAGGTAAACACTGAACAAAGAGAAAAGGGCATCACAAAAAGACTAGGGAGGTTAGCACAATACATCAAATCACTCTGGAATATTAATAAATATGAATAGCTCAGTGTACTAACAACACTCATTGTGTTCAAATAATCGTGGAAATGACATCAAAATCAACCAGTCATAAATCATAAAATTAGGAAGCGTAATAAAGCCAAAGTAAAAGTCTTCAAGAAACACAAAAAGCTCTAATCAGGAGGTCAGACTGAAAAATCTAAACTAAAGACTCAAAACAAAACTCACAGACCATGACACTCACCCTGAATGGTTGAGCACTCTGAACTGGCCTATATCAGTTTCATCACATCATTAGCAACAAGTGTGAACAGTTTTAAGATGCTCAGTTTACCCTCGCTCTGTGACAGCTGGGATGGGCTCCATCCTGCCTGACACACAGAATTAGATGAGTGATTAAGAGTATGGATGGATGGGTTCATGGAGACTAATTTTTATTTTGATCATGAAATAAAAAAAGTTGAAAGGTGTGGGAGACGATGTAACGGTGTGATTGGACTGCAAGGTTGCCTGTAGTTTTTAACACTGCTTAACAAAAAGATACTTTCTCCCCAACCAGTTGCTGCAGATGGCCCCGCCCCTCCCTGAGCCTGGTTCTGCGGGAGGTTTCTTCTTGTTTAAAGGGAGTTTTTCCTTCCCACTGTCGCCAAAGTGATTGCTTATAGGTGATCATATGATTGTTGGGTTTTTCTCTGTATGTATTATTGTAGGGTCTACCTTATACTATAAAGCGCTTTAAGGCGACTGTTGTTGTCATTTGGTGTTGTATAACTAAAACTGAATTGAAAGTGAATTGAACACCAATCCAAACGCAGTGATATAAACTGGGTTTTTTGGCAAGAGAACAAAAGTTTTTTTGGTTTAAGATCCATAAAAGTCAATAAGTAAAGAAGTTATCATTTATTATTATTATGTTTATGAATTAAGTATCCTTATAGGACTTGTAGGAATATTTTAATCTTAGCATAAAAGGAAATAAACCTAAAAAAATAGACATGAACATTTAGAGACCAAAATAGTTCACAGGAGCTATGGTAATGTAAAAATATTGGCTAAATGATAATAAAACTAATAATAAAATCATCATTTTCTTGGATTAGTAAAGGAGCACACTACAAAGCCAGCTAAGACATTTAGGATACAAAGGGAAAGTAAGTCTCACAGTTTAAAAAAGTTGAACTTCGTAACTACTGGGTGAAATGTATATATAAATGATGAGTTTCAGTAACGTTCTCTGTGGTTTCTGATCTGGGTTTTGATATGTTAGCTGTATCAAAGCCAGCAGGGCTCACACTCATTTTAGCTAAATGGTTTAGTAGCATTCAGGACTAATGAAGTCATTTGCATCAAGGTGACAGCCTAATGAGATATTCATAGAAACAATAATCTTATCAAATACCACAAACTCTGTATTTTTTAACACATGTCATACAGCCTACTGATTCTGATTGGCATGACTTTACACAAAAGTGATCTCAACAGGTGGAACGGGTGAATTGCCCTCGAGGCACTGAGTGAATTGGTAGCTGACACTCAGCTGCTGTTACAGGCTGAGAGACATCAGCCTGAAACTAAGACGAAAAGAAGTGAGACCGGTTCTTCCCATCCCACATGAATAAAAATGCGAGGATTGTAGATGACGTTAAATAAAACCTGCCAGCCTTTAAGTCAGCAATTTAGTTACTCAATCAAAACCTATCCTCTTTAATCAGACTCACTGTGAAGTCTCTCCATACAATTAGTTTCTTTCATAAATCGTATGAATATTTTCACATTTTTCAGAAAGTAGATAAAACTTTCTCTCTCAGAATTTTAACTTTTTTCCTTTTATTGTGTCCAAGATTTTTAAACACCACAAAAGTTCCACAGAAATCAGAAGCTTTCAGTTACTACTGAGCTGGATCCGTTTTCTCCACAATATCAGAGGACTGATAATTAAACCATGATTAATGAAAGAAACGTCAACTGTGATATCACGGATCAGCGGATCATCATTACTACTCAAGTTCCTCATTACATCTGATCCTGAATACACACAAAAGATATGTAATCAGCCAATAATCTACTCAAGAGCAGTCAAATGTGGAGCACCCTTATCTCATTAGGCTGTCACCTTGATGCAAATGACTTCATTAGTCCTGAATGCTACTAAACCATTTAGCTAAAATGAGTGTGAGTAAACCTTTTAGCACTGCTGGTAGCTAAATACTCTAATACAGCAGGGATGTAATCTTTTGTTTCACATAAGGAGTGCCTAAGTGGGGTGATGCTGGGCCGAACATGCGATTCAGGCATTTCCAGATTTGTAACAAAATATAAAAACTCTTTCAGTTTAGGTTTGTGTCATCTTAGAGTTGCTGTGTTTCTGGATTTGAAAGGATTCGGTGCTACGGTACTTTAAAAAGTCCCAGTCTAGCCAGGTCAGAGGTAAAGAGTCTTCTACCCTTGTAATCAGACTGTTTAAGCCAACAGGCGTCAGTGTCTGGCCTCAGGAAGAGCAGAATTAAAGATTAGAGGGTCTCGGGGCAATGTTGTTGCCATACCTCTTTCCCATGATTCTCCTTGTTGGTTTGCGTTTGTTCTTATTTCCTCTCCTCCCCGACTCCTTTAGATATCTTTCTAGAATATAACTAGCCAGTCTCTGTGCTATCGTTATGCTTTCTTTTTTCTCTCTAACCACTTTGTTGCTTATTCATGCCATGCATGGCAGCGTATTTATCCAAGATAACAGCTGGGTTTCCCCTCAGTTTGTGGGTGATGGAGGATAATTGCTGTTAGTGTGTGTGTTTGTCTGTCTCTCTCTCTCTCTCTCTTTCTCCCTCTTGTGTGTTTGTGTGTGTGTGTGTGTGTGTGTGTGTGTGTGTGTGTGTGTGTGTGTGTGTGTGTGTGTGTGTGTGTGTCCCCAAAGACTACATAAGTAAATTGTTCCTGGCTGCTCTGAACACAGCTACTGGACAGGAACAGAAAAACAATGTGTATTTATGGTCATGCGTGCGCCTCTAAATGAGAAAATGACAGTGATTGTGAAACATATTTTGTCTCAAGCCTGACTGCACTCAGTAGCATAGAAGAAATGTTTTCAGAGGATCAGGTTTTGATATGATCTTGAAAATCTATGTCTAACATATCCCCCATAGGCTGTCGATCAAAGATGAACTTCAGTATTCTTTTGGCACATGTCATTCTCTGAATTCTCGGATTTTATGTCACACAAAATTAACAATAATTGTTCTTTTTTAAAACATATCTACATTGGTCTTTTACTTACTGTTGAAACGTTATCCTTTGCAGCTATTAACTTGTTGTTGTTCTTGTTCTTGTTGTTAAATCCTTTACTTGTGGCATTAAACAGCTGTTCAGAGTTATTGCAACCATGCATCAGTTTATTCAAGCCAACTGTATCGACTGACATTTTAACTAACTGTGACAATTTAGCTCAAACACAGTTCCTTTAGTTATTGCAGATCGTTAACAATGGAGCTACTTTCAGTGAGTTACTTCCACTGTCAATTTAGTGAAACTACTCCTAGCGAGAACTGTGGTTTCTTTACTGGACTATCTTAACAATTTTTGCTTGTTAGCAGTTAGCGATAATTTGTTATCAAATCGATCTACATTTTACCCAAACTGAGAGCCAACAGTTGCTATGTTTGTCTGTTTTAATGCTGTTCCTTGCTTGCTAACTAATTTTAAAAGATCAAGCTTATAGTCAGGACTGGAACAAGTGAGTCTGAACTAGCTGCAATAGGTTTAGGCTGCTGGGTGGCTTTATGATGCACTGAGCAGTTAACCCATTATCATTCACATACACCACTATTGCATTAATCATTACTAATTATCCAACTCTGGCTGTCTTCCATAATGTGTCATCCCCCAACCCCCCGTCATGGTTCTGCTGGAATTTCATCCTGATAAAAGCGAGTTTTTCCTTCCCACTTTGACCATGCGCTTTCTCACAGCGAGTTATATGATGTTGAGGTTTTCCCTCTAATTTTCTATTTTGAGCTCTATCTTACAATATTAAGCACCTTGAGGCGACTGTTGATGTGAATTGGCACTAAATGAACAAAACTAAATTAAAATAGTCTGTTATGTGTATTTAAAGGACGCACACCCACAGCACCACACCACAACAAAATAAAACACTTTTCTAAATGACAACAAACAAAATGAGATATCCATCTTTTAGCAATGTTTTTAAATCAAGTAACATGACAAACCAGACACAAACAAAGGGAAAAGAGGACAGCTTTGAACTTAATTAGAAACGCAAAGAGCTGACAGTGAAACAGCTTTTTGTGTTTTCCGAGTTAACATGTTTGTGCATCCAGGGTAAGATCTGTCTGTCTGCTCAACTGTAATCTTAAGTAATTGTGTTTAGAAAGCACTCAAACTGAAAGACTTCCTCCCTTTTAAAAACCGTGACAAAAGAGAAACCTGAGCCCAGGGCAGTTCTTTATCTGTATCTGTCTCTCTAGTCTCTGTTACTTGTATTTTTCATGACGTGACTGTAATAAGGTCTTTGAGGACCCAAGGTAAATCGCTGATTTTTGCACATCGTGTGGGTTTGTTTTTTATTGTTTTTCTTAAGCAAAATTCAGCAGAATTCAGTGTGTTAGTGTTATGGACAAATTCAGTTATATTAATCAGCTATAAACCTCTAAACATCTATCATAATCCCACAAAACACAAAGTAAAGCAGACATACTTTTCTTTTCCAGCACAGGAACATAATAAGTGGTTTAAAATGCAACAGGCCCAGAGCACCTCAACACGTCTGTATGCTTTCAAGCATCTGAAGGTGATTGAGAGTGAAAGCAAGGGAAGCAAGTGTGAAGTTTTTCCTCAGGAAACAGAGTCCATTTCCACTTGGCTCACAGACAGAACCGGAATTTGTTTTGCGTAAGCTCAGCAGGTCAAAAATAACAGAGTATAAAAGCAGAGTGCTGCAGGACGCCGCCTGTGACAACACCTGCAGGAGCGGAGAGGGGTGGAACAAAAGTAACACTGCTTTGTGTGGCTTAGCTGCAATTTACGAATTTACAGAAACTAAACCCAATATCTGAGATACGGGCAAGTGAAATGTTGTGCTGCAATATCAGTTATCTGTAAGAATATTAGACTACTGTTATCTTAACATCAAATCATGTAATGTAATCTATGCATACAGTCTGTATTTATAAGTGTCTCCACACTTACTGACATACTGTAACGGACGCATGCAGCCACTGAACATACTGCTGTACCTTCTTCTTTCTGTGCGTTTCTTCTTTAAATACTGAGTAAATTTCATTGGCTTTGTATCAGTTCTCTGCTCAGTGACAACAAAACTGAATACAAAAATGTAAAAACATTTTTTAAAAACATTTTTCAGTAGACAAGAACTCCTTTTCTATATATCTGCAGAGCAAACTAAAAGTTTGAAAGGTGAATTCATCCTCCCACTCGAGAGGGAAAGGAATATAATGTGTGTATATCGTTTGTAATCTGTATCTCAACATTATTTTAGAAAGTATGCAACTAGTTTGCCATGGAATATTACTCTAATGGGGTGATAACAGGCATGCAAAAAGACAGAGACAAATGGTGGTTGGAGGGGGGTCATTATTCATGGATCTGTTTTCCTTCTTTTCTTGGAGTCTTCAGTTTTTTGTTTTTTGCTTTTCCCACCACGAAACCCAGTCAACCTGTGCATTATCATAAGAATGACTGCAGGGTGCCGTATCGTGCCCTTTTGCGGGGGAAGACCGTTTCGAAACATGTAGCCCTTTGTTTACCATCAGATTAACCGGTTGTTCGGACTGGCCTCGGGAATGAGCAGCTTCACACGCAGAGATCAATGTAGGACAAATAAGTATGTCAGAGATTGGAAAGAAACTGGTAAGATGCCAGATTTGCTGAGTTTAAAGGCACTCAATGTTTTGTTCTCGATTTCAACAATATCAGTTATAAAACACACAAACACATTACTTTAATCACTTCATTGTACTGAAGGGCACCTCAGCAAAGCATATATGCCAAATATATCTTGGAATATTTGATACACAGAGTTAAAATTCCATTCCTAAGCTGCCCTCTGTAGCTTCCTCACGGGAAATGTTCGGCTTCCCTGGGAGATACACTAGATTTACTGCTGTAGAGATGAACTCGATGCTTTTCCACGCGTTTATGTTATGTTCAAGTAGGAAAGTCATCGCAGAAAGCTGAAGAATAAATAAATAAATAATCTACAAGCACAGTGAGAAAGGTTAGTTTTATTGTTATTAAGCCTCGTCATTATTTACCAGCATATTTGTGATGAGTGAAAACAAACCAACATATTCACCACATTAAATCAAAAATTATAAAATCCAGTCAATTCAATCAAAATAATTATTTTTGGTTTTGGAATTTATTTAAGTTTTCATTCATCTTATTTGTTTTCCTCTTTCTGTTTTACATTTATAGCAGCGGTTACCTGACACGAACCCGTGCTTGGTTTAACCTGTTTGCACTATTTGCTGTGTGAATGTGCAGGTGATGGGGGAGGTGTGTACGTGTGTGCGCGCAAGAGGAGGGGTTAACCCACACTTCCGTATGCTCGACCGTAGACCACTATAAAAAGTCCATCAGTCGGGCTGTTACTCATATCCTGAATCCTGGTTTCACTCAGAGAGCACACGGACGCGGAGGACAGCATCTGCAGGACTTCGGCGTTTTAAACTCTTTTTAAAAACGGTCAACATGGCTGTGGCTGAAGCAGTGATGCCTGCCTTAATCTCGTTTCCGAGTCTCAAAGGACTGGATAATGTAAGTAGAGAACATTTAAGTATGGCACATTGTGGTAACTCTAGTGTGTTATCATAATATGTTTGTAGATCTATTTCTCACTGTTGACCGACTATGCAGCTTGGCTTTCTTCTAACTTTTTTTTTAATTTTGCGCTCCTTTACATTTCTAAAAGGTGGATGAGGGAGTGCAGAACAGCGCAACAGGTGATGCAAATAACCCGCCGTGGGAAGTGGAGTTCAACATGGTGCGTTCTCCTGCTTTACCCTCCAAAGAAGACGACGAACTGGGAAAGTTTTTGGATCTTGATTTTATTTTGTCCAACACCATCGGCCGCGATGCTCTAAGCGACAGCGACGGCAATGGGAACATCCCACCAACGCAGCAGCAGCAGAACTGCATGTATTCTCTCCCGGATTCGCCGGAAAGCTGCAGCGGTGGTGCTGTGACGGAGTGCAGCGATCATCCTCCCTCTCACCTGGGCTGCCACGGAACTGCAAACGTCGCAAAGTCGAGCCCAGCTCACAGTCTTATGGTGGAGCTTCTCAGGCCTGAGATAGGTTACCCGGCTGATGCTTCACCGGACTGCGCGGGCAAGGAGAGAGATGACCGGGAATTCACCGAACTGCGAGCTTTGAATTCAGCCTCAATTCCATCGGCTCCCCTTCACCGCCCAGCTGCCACCGCACCGATCCCGCTTGGATATAAAATCAAAACCGAGTCTGGGGGTCCATCTTGCATGATGGCCGCCAGCGGTGAGAACTTTATGGAACACGTTCACGAGAAAAACCTAATGCAGCCAGTAACCTTTACGCACCACCAGGCTGCATTTCATGGTGGGTTGCAGGCTCACGGCACGCATCCCATGCAGCACGCTGCATCCCACGGACATACGGCACACTACCACTTAAATGCGCACATGAGCTCTCACCATCCCAGTAATCAAAGCCATCTCCAGGGTCAATATATGAACGCGCCATATCACTCGATTTACGCACACCAGGGTGTGCCATCGTTTCAGGGACACTACAACGCGCAGAGAGAGCAGGTCCACGTTCACCAGCAGCAACAGCAGCAGCGTCCACTGTCGATGCAGGGGATGGTGCTCACTCCTCCCTCTTCTCCTTCTCCGGTTCTGCTCGAGTTTTACTCGCAGGATGAGACCGGGTGCATGAAGCAGAAACGAGCCCGCAGATCGTGGGCTAGAAAACGCGCTGCCACGCACAACTGCGAGTTCCCCGGCTGTGGAAAGACTTACACAAAGAGCTCCCATCTCAAAGCGCACATGAGAACACACACAGGTGAGAATCTAAAATCTAATATAATTTTTGTTTTCTTCTGCTTTTTTTGTTTGTTTTGTGAACATGTCATATAAAATATGTTAATATGCTTCTGTTTACATCTTTCAGGTGAGAAGCCCTACCACTGTAACTGGGAAGGATGCGGCTGGAAGTTCGCCAGATCAGACGAATTGACCCGCCACTTCAGAAAGCACACCGGACACAGACCCTTCCAGTGCCACCTCTGCGAACGTGCCTTCTCCCGTTCAGACCACTTGGCTCTCCACATGAAGAGGCACATGTAGGCCACAGTTCTTCTGGACTCTTGCATCCATAAGAATCCACCCCTCAGAAGAGGACCGACTTGGTTTCTCCCTGCTGGACTGTCCAAAATCAGTGTAGCATGAACTGTTTCCCCCTGACAGACAGTTGCAGTTGTCCTCTTCCACTCCACTCTTATTTTTTTATTACCACTTGTATACTGCCAAATTAAGTGCCTCTGGTGGTTACTGTACATACAGAATCTGTGCATACATGTATAACACTGCCTAAATTCTAGTTCAGTAGTATTTAAGACACTTCCTCACACTGTCTCTAAAATAAGTTATTGACGTGAGTGCCTTACCAGAATTACATAGGCCTATCTGCTCATCCTGAGCAGTTTTTGTATTTTTGTAATGTTTACATCTTGTATCTTTGATACTATAATCAGTCAGGGTGGTAATTATTATTATTATTTTTTTTTTTGGTATTCTGTTTTCTTATCGTAGATTGTAAACATTTGCTAAGCATTGTAGACTGCTGTGGATCTTTATAGTCTGGTTCAGCAAAGATTCAGGTACTAAATTGTTTATAGGATCCCAAGAAACTGGTGCAGTGTGAAATGTATTTTTTTTTTTGTTAATGAGAGTTTTTGGCAAAGTTGTCCCTGTGGTTTTGTTTTTTGTTATGTTTTTATGTTTGCTGTGAGAAAGAATCCACTGCAACCAATGGTCGATTTGGTGAACTTGAAAAGTGTCATTCTCCTAACATGCAGTTGTTTTAAATTGCGCTCAAGGGCTCCAAAATAAAAGTTTGTTTACAAATGCACCAAGTTTGTTATTGTGCATTTCTCACTCATGTAATCTCTCCAGAAGCAGGTTTGTCTGGTCATGGTGTTTTATCCTTCCTTCTGGCTTGTGTGTTCCCACAATCCCAAGAACGGGCAAAATATTAGTAGGTGCATGTGTTACTCTAGTCCATGGTTGGAAATGTAGGGGACAAAGTTTGTGCCTAACATCCCATCAAACATTAACAAAAAAATAAGAATCAAGGTGAAATCTTACTGAAATTGCTGGATGTAGAAGCATCAGTAAGCTCTTGTTGCTTTACTTTACCTGCACAAAATGTACTCATTTAACTCTGCTTTACTTCCTGTCTCCTGGCTTCAAACCCCACAGTTTAAAACCATGGTTTACCCTTAATGGCCAGGTGTTCCTGTAATAACAGAACACATGTTATTGAACAAGGATGTTGCTACCATATTTTTCAAGTTGAAAAAACTGAAATGCTTTCATTTATTTTATATGCTTAGATATCCTGACATGCTCTGTACTGAGACCTGAAATCACAAAATTTCTAACTACAATAAAGCCACTTTTCATAGAGGATTAATGACTCAAACAGCTTTGGATCACTACTTATGAAAGACTGCCATCTAATGTCATTTCAGATAATAACATTATCTTTAACAGGGCGTTCAATGTCTTAAACTATCCTCTTGCATGTATGTAATGTTCATCTGTCTAATATTTATTTAGAGATGGTGAAATCTGGAATCAGGAATATGTTCCACACTGCTTTGTGATACAATGACTTCTCTTTCCTTTGTGATCACTGTTATACTTAAGAATCAGAATATTTTAATCCCAGAGGAAAATTATGTTTAGAAACGACTTTAGAGTCAGTTGAAAAGATATGAAGAGAACCCAGAGTAAATCATGAGACAGAAATTCAGCCAGGACAGTCACAGCACTGTGCTTCTGCCAAGAGGAAACTTGATATACAACAGTATGCTCAACGTGTTCAATTTACAACCAACATTCAAACGGACCACTACTTAGCGTGGGAGCAATAAAGGACCAAACGGTCAAAGAGGACTGCTTTGTTGTTCCACCTCAGTTTCATTGATCAATTAACCGTGTGAAAACACTGGGGACTGGGGTCCTGCTTCTGTCTGCCCTGGAACATGTAGAGAAACCTGTTTTGCACTGTGCAGGTATCCATATGCTAATTCCCCACAAGCACCCGTGCTTTACAGCTCACAGGTCCTCCTACACAGGAAGGCGGACCTGCCCATGTATGAACTGGGGATCTATTGTGAAGCGATTCCCTGATAATAAAACCAACCGTCTACAATAAAAATGCATCCCAGGCGCCGGCGCACTGTCACCACACCCGGACATTTCACGAGCTTTTCATGTCTGCTTAAGCAACACTGCCCTCTATTGTTAATGTATATGATAATCTCCATCTGTTTGTGGGCGAAATGCGACGAACTGCCATTTACTACAAATATTTAAATGTTGGTTGTGAATGGGAAATGGTACTTAAACCATGAAAGGTTGCCGGCGAAGATAAAGGAGCCAAGCTGTTAGTTTTCCCACATCAGGCAGTTGAACAACAGCGCCCGTTGACTGTCTCACTCGTCCCCTGTTTTAATAACCTTTCAGTAAAAATGTTAGCAAAGAGCCAGTTATGCCACCTAGCCCTCACGGACTGATTTTTGGGCTTCTTAATTAAACACAATTCATTTTCTGTTGTAAATGTTTATTAATTGTTCTCCTTTGTCGTTTTGAATCATACATTGCTAAATTGAGGGATTTTACACATATGGAATCAAGGTTATTATAGTTCATTCAAACTAAACTAAACTAAGACTAGATGTGGGAAAAACGTAACATAAGTTAATCGCATTAAAAATAAAAACTAGACTTTAGAATAAAAAATATACAAATTGAAAACTAACTAAAATAAAATAAAATAAAGTGTTTTAGTATCTGTTATCACTCTACAAGTCTCAATAAACATGCTTACTGTGTTGACTGTGAGCCAACTGCTTTCATTTCATGCTCCTGATGTGTATAAAAGACTAAAACTAAGAGGAATTAAACTGAAAGTAAACACGTTCATAAAAACCAGAGTGAAACAAGAAAATCAACTATGGAAACTAAACCAGATTAAAAAGTCAAAATGAAATATGAATAAAAGCTCATTAGAAAATACAAAATTTAATAACTCAAATAAAATCTACGTGTACCAGTACTTTAGTTGCAATTAAGACATTTCCTCACACTCTTTAAAATAAGTCACTGACTTAAAATAAATGTTTTACCTGGATAATAAGCTAAGGAATTTTTGTAATGTTTTTTTCTCACATCGCTGATACTCTTATCATGCATTATATGAATCTGTATTCTTTGCCTGCAGATTACTTAGTGGATTATTTCTGGTTTGGCAACTGTTTTCTTGTTCAAGACCAAGAAATAATGTTGCTAACAATTATTTTCAGGATCCCAGTAAGGAGGCACGGTGTGAAATGGATTTCTTGTTTCTGACAAATTGTCTTTTTACTCATTTAAAACATAATTCAGAATAAAGAAATCTGTATAAATATTCTATGTGCTACACTTTTCTTCTGAAAGTTTTTAAAACTGAGCTCAAATATATCTGCAGGACAATGAAAAACAAAAACAAAACGTATAAATGATTGGTATTAAGCCAACAAACTGAAAGATTAAAGTGAATTCTGCCCTCACTCCAGAGGAAAAAAGAAATGAAATCTCTGCACTAACAATTTGTATTTCCAAATTGTTTAAGAATATACACAACTAGTAAGTGACTATCTCGAAGATGATACTACACAGACAAAAAGACAGAGCCAAAGGGGGACTGGGGGAAACATTATGTAACCTGCTTTTCTTCTTTTGGAGCCCCCTCCTCCTTTTGTTATTGATGAAAAATGATGTAGGCAAAGACTAAAACTGGAGCACCGCTGTTTATTTTAAAATGAATACATGATAGTTCAATAAATTTCATCCGAAATTGGTGCACTGTACATGTTTGCAAAACAAGGGTAAATAGTAGTAGGGAAAGTGAGAGCACAGGTAAGACTGGAAGGAGGAGAGACGGTAGAGGTTGGGGTTTAGATCCTCTGCTCGAGCTAATCTCTTTTCTTCTTTCTTGCTGCTTTGCGTCTGCCACCTTTTCTCGTTTCTTCTCAGCTGTTATTTTGATCTTCTATGTTCTCATCACATCTTTCTCTCACTCTCAAAGTTTTCTTCACTTTCTTCTTCTGTTCTTCGTTTTTCATCCTTTTCCTTTCTGCTTTCTTTTGTCCTTTCTTTCTTTGTTCATTTCCTCCTCTTCTGCCTCTCTGATTTTCCAGTTTTTCCTCACGAGAACTTGTTTCTAGGGTTTGTTCCTGATGTTTGGCATTGGGTGCAAGCTCCTGGGTGGAAAGACTACAAATTATTTTGTTAAACTCAGTCTAAAAAAGATGTTAAGACCAAAAATGACATTATGATGGAGTGACACAATCAGCTAACCTGAAGCAAGGTTTCCCATTCAGCCTCATTTTCCTTTAATTTCTCACAGAGAAGGGTTTTCTTAATTTTAAGCTCATCCATAGGCCCCCTCAGACGTCTGGTAGGTGCAGCTCCAGTGTTGTTTCCTGCTGTTCATCTTTGTGTCTTTTTTAGTTAATGCTGGTCTACGCAGGCTGGGGTTTGAGCTCTCCTTTTTAAGGCATCTTTGAAAAGCCTCATCCTTGCGCTTGAGACAGTGCAATGAAAAACATCCATTTGTTCATATGAGTAAATTAGCCAAAGCATAAGTAATTTTTTAAAGACCCCTGTAGTGCATCCTTTTGTCAGATTAGTTTTATCAGATTAACCATTTGTTCTAATGAACAGCTTCACACCAAGGTATTTGTGCTTAGACTGCCAGAAATATTATTCACCAGATTTCTGGGTACCCAGTTGGATTTTTTTTTTTTCACATTTGTAGTTTCAGAAGATTTCAAAAATCTTTAAGCATACGACACACAAATTTCAAAAATTTCCCGAAATCAATTTCGGAAATCAGAAATTTTGTTTTGGATAAAACGTGATGATTACACTATGAAATAAGTCACTATCTAAAGATTTATAATTAAAACAACCTACATGGATTAAGCTACAGTACTACAGTGAGAGCCAACACCAAGTGTAGCAAGAAACACTCAGCAGAAAGTATAATTAAAGCAAATGTTGCACAAAAAATCATTTTAGTCATTATGGATCAGAGAAAGTGTCTAGGTATAAATAAACCAGTCAAACAAGAGTCACAAGTTTATACATTGCAATTGCTGCCAATTTCAACTGCCATAAGACTTGACTGCAACGTGCATTTAAACTGTTTTTACCATTTACCACGAAAGTAACAGTTGTTAAAGGTTTTAAAAGGAACAAAAAGTACTAGTTTTTAGCTCTGTTAGTACTTTTCATGTTGTTGGAAACATCTTAGAATTAGGTTCTCCTTCTGTTTCAGGCCCCATGCAATAAAACCTGTTTTGCATTGTACAGGTATGCATATGCAAATTCTCCCCACAAGCACCCGTGCTTTACATCTTTAAGGAAAGTGTTGAAGGGTGATTCTCACATGTCAGCATTGTAAACATTTGCCAGTTTAGGAGTGCCTGAAATGAGTTCTTAACAAGTGATCTGTTTCCCAGCGAGCAATATCACTGCTGCAAGTCCAGCTTTGTTAGCTTTGTTTGGAGAATTAACTGCCCCATCTAACCTAATGAGATATATAATGAAATAGGAATGTAAAGTTGTTAACTAGTGTTAAGGTTTATTCACACAGAATGATTTATCATTAAATACAACATGAGGATACTTGGAAAGTCTGTCAATCCAAACTTCATATGCATGATTGTTTTCCTGATCCCTGGTACAAGCCCCTTTGCCACTTTGTTTCTCTACCTTTAGTTCTGAGCCAAACTTATGAAGATCATTAGATTCATTTTGCCTATTGTGGGTTTGTGACTTCTTTTTGGTTTTAAAGCATGTTAAAGCTCCTTAGCTTCCTGTTTATGATGTTACTTTTACTTTCCTTGTACTTTTAAATTGCTTGTTTCTCTCTGTCTTTAGTTCCTTCTTTAGTTCTCTTTAAATCCATAACTGTAACATTAATTACACAGAGTGTTACACATTCTACCTGACAAATAACCCTTGCCACCAGGGCATTACACTGATATAATGATGCTGAGGGCGTCAGCATGCAGACACACTAAGTGAAACGACTTTGCAAAAATACTGGGAAGAATGGCTTCATTTCAACATAGCAGACTCAGTGTCAGATTTGATAACTCCAGTTTTAGGTGTATGAGTAATCTTCATGGAACAATAGGGGTAAGATTTTCCCTGTCAACTGGGGAACTGTTTTTGAAGTCAAACACAGAAACAGAAAAATCAAAACATAAAAGAATGTCACTGGAGGGAATATCATAGACCAGGGGCTTCAGGATGAGAGATTCAGACTAACAAAACTGATTGCTACACTCCTGTTTTACTCATCTTTCTACCATTTTCTGCAGACACATTATCAGTACAGTCATTTAAATCACAATCCCTCTCATCTATAATTGCTTTCGGATTACTGACTGTTCGGCTGCACTGTCTAGCCACACTGCTTGAAGGTGTTAACCTCTTACAAACCTGAATGGGAAACGTCATTCCTTTCGCTTGGCATGTTAGAATAAATTTTACAAGATCCCAGCTCTCCCGCTAGCTCTTCATAAACCGTGATTTCCTTCTCTTACAAACAGTAGTAATAGTAGTAGTTTGTAAGAGGTTAACACCTTCTAGCAGTGTGGCTAGACAGTGCAGCCGAACAGTCAGTAATCCCACCACCTTTGTTAGAGGACCTGACATCATATTTAGGAGGTAACAATGTTTCGGTCCTTAACACACAGTACTCACCCATCAGAACTAAACCATTTCGGACTTCATGATTGAGTTATTTCATGTCATTGAGATTTGGTTTATTTTGTTTGAGCATATATCTGTGTATGTGTGTATACATATGCAGCTATCTATGTATATATTGGTTGTTTGTTTTATATGTCCAAAATAAAAGATTATCTTCATCATCATCATCATCATCATCAAAAAGGCTGAGTGAAGAAGAAAAACGCAGCAGACTTGTCCTATTGCAGTGTAACTAAGGGATGATTCAGGGTCACTTGAAGCTTTATCAGAGAGGAAGGTTTTAAGCTTAATCCTAAAAGTAGAGTGGGTTTCTGTCTCTTGAATCAAAACTGGGAGCTGGTTCCACAGAAGAGGGGTCTGAAAGCTGAAGGCTCTGCCTCCCATTCTACTTTTAACTACTCTAGGAACAACAAGTAAACCAGCACTCTGATAGAGAGCTTTGTATGAGAGGAGAAGGATTTTAAATTTGATTTTGGATTTAACAGCTAGCAATGAACAAACGCCAATATGGGAGAAATATGCTGTCTCGTTCTAATCCCTGACAGTACTGTCACATTTTGGAACAACTGAAGTTTTTTCACAAAGTTTCTAGAAGAACATGAAAATAATAAATTAAAATAGTCCAGCCTCGAAGTAATATATGCATGAACCGTCTTTCAATGGAATGTTGTGTACTTGAAATAAATAGCACGTGATAAAACCCACTGGTATCCCAAAAGCTCTTCTGTAGAGAGGAATAGGCTGAAATTCCTGTTAAATTAATGTTTAGCTGAACCTATTACTGCAGTCACTCTGAAAACAAAGGCTCATACACTGCAGCTTCTCACAGTTGTGTATTATTGGATTTTTTTTCCTCAGATCATAAATGACCAAGTCTAAATTACTTTGTCATGTGTTGAGTCGAACTTCTCTTAAGATTCTTCCACCTGGACATTACCATAATAATGGGTGCATAACAAAGTAGAGAAATTTTATGTGCTATGAGGTTGTTTTCTGGATTTCCAGCAGCTCACAAATACCTAAAATATATCACCAGAAATCCATGTTACTAATATCGTTTGTGTTTTTAAAAAATAAAATTGAATTTGATCCAAACTGTAGTTCAGTTTCAAGGGTTTTCTCTGCACAGCCATGTAATGTGTGTTTGTATGCAGGAAGAATACTGAAAGTAACCCCAGTACAAACGTCTGGGCATCGTGCTTGTGTTGTTTTAGGCTACTGCCAGTTGAGGGCAGTGTATCAAACATACTGTTAGCTACTTCACTTCAAGTTTTTACTTGAAGTGTTTACTTTTGTTGTTGCTTTTCCCATGTTACTAAGAAGACTAGTTATACAGAGAAAAGGCATGCTGGGATTCAACTAATGCTTGTGTGCAATTATCCAAAAAGCCACAACTTGCAGCTCATCACATGTACACTAATCTGGTGAGAGCGAAAAGTCAACAGATAACTGCTAATCATTAGATTTATATCGCAGGCTGACTTGTATCGAAGGCTGAACGAGACATAAGACGCAGTGAACTGTAGTCTTATACCCTTCGTCCAACTCCAGTGCTCCAGTGCTCGTGTTGCATTGTGAAACTCTTTGTAAATCCTGAGGTTCCTCACTAGTTGTCCTTCTTGTTTGCAGATCACAAGTAGCCGACCACTGGTACTATATTTAAAAATCAGATTAGCTTCTTGTTTAAACCTCTTATAACTCATTATGCATAATAGTTATGTTCATGCATTTTAGATCCTACAGTCCTTTATTGCTTTTGTTTCCACTTTCTTGTGATTAAATAAAATAATGAATTTTGTTTGTTTTGGGGAGTCAATCACTGGATTGGTTAAAGTACCTAAAGACTTACTGTGACGCTTTGCTTTAATGTATTTATGCATGTATAAACATGAATACTTAAATCATTTTTATCGGTAGTGTGTCCAAAAAACGAGGAAGTCCTAATATTTTGACCACACATTTTTTTGTATGTTTGTCGCTCTGCATTAAGTCAGCATGCGGATTATTTGTTTAAAGAATTTACAAGAAAGGTGCCTAAGACAGCTCAGACTGTGTTGAAGAATTAAGGTGGTTATCATACATAAGATCCTTTCTTTTTAATACTGTCTATTTATCTAAATTTGCTTATCCAAATCAGAGTCTCCAGAGGTCCACTGGAGAGGTTGGTGAATCGTGGGAATTATTACAGCACCCTGCTACCAGAAAGGAGTACTCATCTCAAGTGCATCATCTTCTGGAAAAATCTGGCTATTGCTAACAATGCACTAAACAAGCTAAAGCAGTACCTGGAAATCAAACTTCGAAGGGGGATGAAACTAACCGAAAAGGCTGTTAAACCACTTATTGGCTTGACTGAATGTATTGGGTAAGGAGATGGAGCTAAGGCATATGCTAGTGGAGTTTAGTGTAAGGCTGAAGAAACATCACACAATAACAAAGAAATTCTGCTGCCACACTAGGTTGAGATATGAGAAATGGGCTATAAAACATCCCTCTGTCTTAGGATGTAAACATAAGAGGAATTTATGACATAGAGGCTAATTTGCACAAATAAGAATTAGAAATGGCACAATACCACTTTTTTTTTTATGTCCGACACTGATACCAATATCATGAAATTGGATATCTGCCAATACCGATATGAATCCGATATAGTCTATTTTATAATCAATAAAAATGTTTTGTTTTTTTGTTTTTTTTAAAATATCTCGCTGCATTTTGTTTACTCAAGCTTAAAGAGACAAAACACAAGTGTAATAGCAAAAATACACTGCACCCAAAATATTTTGCAGCAATACTGATCTTTTTATTTAAACCTTTAGGAGAACTTTAAATCTTAGTATTTAAAAAGTAATTTAAAATGCAATTTTATACTGATTTCAAAAACTCTTTGGTTCTGAAAAAAGAAGTGCAATATCAGCACAAAATGTTTATATTCAACAAGTTCAAAAAAACAAGTTGTAGACTGGACCCTTTTATACTTAAAGCTTAACATAAATAGACATCCAGAGTGGAAAGCAGTGCAAATAAATGAGAAAACAGCTTCATGACACTCATCTTTTATCAAGATGGATGTCAGTGTAAGCTGTTTCTATCACATTTAACCTGAGACTGAATTTTGTGTAATTTCTATACAAAACTTAACACAAGTATGAAAAAAAAAGTGTTTTTCATAGGTTTTTTTTTCCTGAACCACAAAACTGTTTAGCCTGCAGCACATTTTTTTCCAAAGTATAACTTGAGTCTATCCATTGTATGGTCAGACTTAGCAACAACAACGCACAGACCTCCGAGCTCCATATATCGGTTGTTAAGATTAACATCAGAATGCTTTAAAAACATTCAGAGATGAACTTAAACACTTGCTTTACTTCTCTGGGATAGCTTGCATGGAGATGTAACGCTGGTTTGGCAGCACGTAGCGAGGCTCCAGGTGCTTTCAGTGTGAAAGCAATATCCCCAATATCCGATCCAGTAATTTAGGTCAGGATCGGACAGATACTCTATATCAGATTGGTCCATCCCTAATAAGAATTCAGGTGAATCTCCAAACTTTGCCATGCCCATAAGTGAGACCAAAGTTTGAGCTACACTAAGGTTAGAAGCTACTTTACCGTTGCTTTGGTAGTGACCAAAATAGTGACTTTGCAATGTACCCCATACAGAAACAGTGTGAGAAGCTCAGACACCCAGAAGGAGCTCAAAGTAGCTGTGGGCATCCATTGCAGATCCCAGATAAAAGACTTCTATCATTGTTTTTTGGGGGCATGTCAAACTCGATAGAGATTGACTGGTAAACTCACAGAACACCCACAGAAAGTGCTGAAAATATTCATCGTGAGAGGGATGGGTGGGTAACCTTCGGTCTGCTGTTACCATGATCCAACATTGTATAAGTGGAAGAAAGTTAATGAACTGATGAATGAATTTAATTATAAACAGAATCCCATAACCTACAGCAAAAAAAAGGACCATTTACTTAATGATACACTTCCTGCGAGGGTGCTCTTATAACTGTATAAATCTAATAAAGAAAGATATGCTCAAAAGGAGCAATGTATGGTGTTGCAAGTCCTCATGTTTTGAAATAAACGATCATGTATTTAAAGTCAGTCTCACTAATTATAGGTTCGTTTTTCAAACATGAGTCAACAATATTATGTATTGAGCCACTCTGTAACACAACTCCTTGCTAGTTCACTTTAGTGGAATATTTGCATTCTGTGTGAGTGTTGTCAAGGAGGTTAAACTATGTATACATCTCTGGCTTTGTTTATCTAACCCAAGGGATTCTGGGCCTTGTCAACTGTCACTAGGTCAGAAGTCACTACCCATCTACAAATGCTAGGCAGGAAATGGTTGATAATGGTAATGAATTCAAATTTTTGACTACTTAATCTTATGTCACCTTTAGTTACACTTTGCCTGAAATTATTGAAGCAGTGAAAAAGTTGTAAGTCACTTATTTTTGTATTTTCTGAAAACATCCTTTTTGACAGGGTTTCCTTTCAGACATGCCATTCCTTAAACACTTAGATGCTATCTTTTGGGTTCAAAGGTCATGAGAAGACTCATCCTTCTGCACCATTCAGTCTAAATAACTTTCAGTTTTAACTAGTTGAAAAACAGCTTAGTTTTACTTACTTTTCAAAGTGACTCACAAAAAAAAAATGTCTAAATCTATTTTGTGCATTCTATTTGTCAGCTGAAAAAACTGCACTGTAGAAATCAATGAATATTTAGTGGCTGTACTGAGGTCGTAAAACCGCACTAGGCAGTATGTTTACAGTGGCAAATTCACAAAATCACATAACTAGATAATTGATAAATAAAATCAACATTAAATTAACCCATTAGTGCAGTTCATGAAATATCCAGATAAATATTGTCACTCATCGACACTTTCTAAACGCTTCATACATACATATATATATATATATATATATATATATATATATATATATATATATATATATATATATATATATATATATATATATATATATATATATATATATATATATATATATATATATATAAATAAAATGGCACTCTGCACGATTCCAGTTTCTTTTTTAAAAGTAACAGACAATAGAAATGCTTTAAATGTCCTGACATAACTTTTTTCCCCATTCTTAACATATGTAACCGGTTTTATTTTAAGCTATGTAACAACCATTTCTACGGAAGGCGTGTTTCTTTACAGCAAATAAAAATAACTTCAAAAGCACATTAGACCAAAGAAATTTGAGGAACTGTGATAGACAAGAAATGGAACAGAAAAGTTTCCTCTTGTAACATCTTGTAGAGTTTTATGTAAGTTCCTGTTGCAGAATTATAGCCTCTTATTGTAAAGTACGCTGCCCCTAAAAAAAGAAGCACAAAGCAAGAAGTCTCTCTTTCCTCCTCTTTCGGTTTGAGTGATTTCACACGTGTTTGCATCGACAGGTTACTAGATTTATTTCTAAGAACCTTTTTAGTCGATAGACAAAACATATTTTCTAATGCATGTTTAAAGTACGTCTTGAGTAATGAGTCCAAAATTGTTTGTACTTAAATACAAAGTGTCCAGTACTATTCAAATGGGCTTTAGAGATTGGTGATATTAAGTGAGTGACAAAAATTGTGCTATCCTTGTCCACATTACATACAGATCTACATAGTATAGATTTAAAAATATTTACATCTCTAGGCTAAAGACATGAAGGCTAATTGAATTCAGGAGTTAGCAAGCCTCAAGTCTAATTCACACATCACACCTGCTGATTGAACCATATCTTCCAAAAATCTATTTTACAAGGCTCATGATCATAGAGCTGAAAAGTCTCAAAGATAGAAATGCATAGAATATGTAATATAGACTCAAAACACACAACTGAATGTTTAGCAGAACAGGCCACCAGAGCAGAGCAGACCAAATCTGCAAATGTATCAGATCACAATTTACAAATGGAGAAAATCAATAACTTCATGTACAGTAATGTGCAAAAGTCTTGCACTCACTGCCATTTAAAAAAATATTTTGCAAGGACAATGGGAAATAAGTACAGCAATTTTTCAAAACTTCTTACAAGATACATGGAAAAACAGTGTATACGGTAGAAACTGTTTGTATAATTCTAGCACGGCTGAAAGACTAGATTTTGTATGACCACCTTTATTCTTTAACAAAGCCTGAAGTCTCTTTGGCTGGTTTTCTTATAATTTCTTTAAGTGGTCTTCAGGAATAGTTTTTCAGGCTCTTGTGAATAATTCAGTGTTAGGTGGCTTCCTCTGAAACGGGTTAGGCACAAAGCAGTCAGCATTGAAAGAAAAATTATTGAAACCTTCGAAAACCTGAAGAACTACTGCTCAAAAGTACTTGGAAAAAAATGCATAATAAAATGTGTTTCCTTGGACGCAAATTATAAAGAAATGAGGGGTCGTCCAGTACTTTACTTTTTCTTGATATTGCAAGACTGAAAAGAATATTTTTTGTAATATTATCAGTACATTGTTGATATGCAAGAGATGTTCATATATTTATATATTCTTATGGGTATATATGTGTATTGTTTATTTCCATAGGTTTAAGGTTTATGTCCATAGTGCTCATTCAGCAATTTGATTTTCTGGAAGAAATACAAAGATAAATGAAATTGTCAACTTCAAACTTATCTTTAACTTTACCCAAGAGCCAGCTGAGGTAACTGAGTTGCTTAGAGGTTGTCAAAGCCCACAGAGATTATTCCACAATCCTATTTTGTTATACATTAAAAGAAAAACTTCCGAATCCCCATAATTGCCATATTATTAATTTCTAGATTATATAGTGTTGAAAGAAAGAAAAATGTAAGCATCTATTTGTGGATCCATTTGCTTTCATACCTTTATTGGCATTATAGATAGACATTATTATACGGCGTTCAACATGAACACCTTCACCAAAATGTTGTTTACCACCCCGACTGTAGGAAAACCCTCACCTCCCTCCTCTCACTCCAGCCTCTGACCAGCACCATGCCGGCGTGCCTGCTTTCTCCTCGGCGTTAAACCTAACGAGCCTCCAATCTGATCTCTCCAGAAGCAAGGTAGAAGGTAAAGCCCATATCTGCATGCCATTCAAAAAAACCCTCCGGAGTATTATCATTCATTCTTCAGCTGCGTCTTATCATCCGCCACACACCCATCATGTTTTCTGTGGACGCCCAGAAGCTTCATTCTATCAGCAGTGGCTTACTGCACTACACAGCCTATAGGCTACCGCACCTGTCTGGGGCATCGCATGGACTCATTACCTCTGCCTTTATTGGGCTCAATTCGCTTCTTCATCAGAGCACACTAACCCATACCGGACATACAAAATGTCAGAAAACACGCACATGCGGTGAGTCACAATCACACTGATCTGCGAGAGGAACCGCTGCAGTGTAACAAAAGAGAAAGCGTTCAGCACACCGCTGAACACGTGTAGCTTCACTAATTATGCATTATGTAGAGGGGGAGGGAGTGACAGGCACCTACATCGTGTCACAGCAGTTTAAATGCTCCCGTAGTAATCTACAATGTTTCCATGGCACCCAAGTTTGGCTTCTAGTCACCATATAAGGGCTTGTATTCATATATAGAAAAGGCACGTGCTGTTCGGGATCGATACTTAAACGCGTAATTGGTGAGTGTCTGAAGGTGGCCATGCACTACAGTGAGCAGATACAGGGTAGCACCGCCAAACTGACGCAGTAACCCGCATCAATAAAAGCCTCTGACAGGTCTGTTCAGTCAGTGTGCCCCACATGGTCGCCGATTTTGGAGTAAAGCGAAAGAAAGAAAAAAAGGAGGAGCTGCTGTTGGCCAGGCGGTGACAGACGCCGGGGGGTGGACGACAAAACCAAGGTGATGCAACTTCCAATAAGCCAAAACTGGCGGAAAAACTTGTACACAGTGCAGAGTGCGACCAGGTGGCAGGATCACCTCTACACGGCCAGATCTCCTAACGACCGGCAAAAGAAAAAGTAGGTTGTGTTTCAGTTTTTCACCTCAGTGGTCTTTTAACGCGGAGTCATTAAGGAGCAACTTTGTCTTTTACCTCGTTGCGCGTCGAGCGGCTGATGTTAAAGGGAGACAAAGCGTACAGCCGGCGGTCTCGGTTTGAAGTAAGGGTGATGATTGCTCTGGTAACTAAGTGATGTTGAGGAGCTGTTATTTTAACGGCAGCAGGGAACACGTGGCACTGCTTGTAAACCCTCCTTGTTACTACTTGAAGGGGGAAAGGGAGCATTTTGGGGGGGATGCTTGGAGATGATGTGGTGGTGGTGGTGTTTGGGGGCGGGATAAAGAAACTGAAGGGGGAGGAGGGGGGGGGGGGATTTCCGCGGTAGAATGTTCTTACGTCCTCTCCCCTTTCTTCCTGTCAGATACTTTGTCTCAAGGGTGAAAGGCTTGTATCACTAACAGAGACACTGTTGAATGAAATCAAACAAGCCCACGTTTGAACTACAGAAACTTAGTTGTAGCGATCTAACATGCTAGATAGGTTTAGAGTTGGCCTCAATCAGCAATTGTCCAACTTGATCAAACACATTTTTTTTGTTCTCATGCAATGACATTGCGGTGACATGGTTGTGGCCTTTGTCAAAGTGGGTGGGAATCAAGTGCAGCGGTCAGACTCTTTTCTTGGCACCGTCTTGATCATTCCTGACAGCTCTGTTGCTGCTATTCTTCCTTTCTTACTTTGATGCTGTCTACCATTACATATCTGAAAATTGCTTGTGCTCATAGTGAACTTCTTTGAAAACTTCACTTTTAGTTACATGATTTGTTATGTACCTTAAAGTGAATAACAAATTATGTACCTAAGGTAAGATGCCAATGTTACATTTATTTAATTCAAGTAATGGTTATTGAACTTCTAGTGTTATTACTGATGATAAATGCTGTAATGGCCTGAAAATCACAAAATTATGCATTTCTTGTAATATTACAGCAAGCCAGGTTGTTGTTGTTGTTGTTATTATTATTATTATTATTATTATTATTATTATTATTATTAGTGGTAGCAGTAGTAGTATTTACAGAGAATTTCTATACAGAAAATTAAAAGTATCAAATCCCTGATGATGTTAATTGAGACAACTTTCAGTTTTACATAAACAAAGATAAACATCAAATAAAGAGTTGCTGTTTCATTGATGATAAAATGAATCATTGTGTCATCAATGGTGATTCTCTAGTTTTTCAATGCAGTCTAAGCTTCCCACTGATCAGTAAAGAATTAATGTGTTCTGTATGCTTCAAGTGCATCGTCACAACTTATTCAAATTGTTTGTTGGGCTGAATGATAAATGTGTAGTATGTCAACAGAGACTGTGCATGCATTAACAACAGTCCAGCCCACTATAAAAAGACATGCCACCCTTTTCCATTGAATCTTTACTCCCACAAAAGAGTACTTTTCTTTAACATTTTCTATTTGTTTTCCCGAGGCACTGCTCTCTAGGCCACATGGGTTCCTTTACCGTGATCACAAGTCCAGCCCTCCTTTGAGTGTTTTAAAAGCTAGTGAAAAGTAAATTACCAATAAGAGTGTTATTTCAACAATATAATGTGGTAATTTAATGCTAGAAAATGAAAATTAAGCTTTTCCAACTTTGTTATGTCTCCAACACATCCTCATAGCTAAATAACAATGTTTATAGGTAGTGACTACTGAACTGTCAAATCTAACCATTTACATGAAAAACATCAGTGAGTTGCTCTTGCTCACATGGTTTCATAATGCACTTCCTGACACACAGTCTCATTCTGTTAAAGAGTTCAGGTTTTCTACAAAACATGTGTGCATCTGAACAATCCAGGTTATACAAAGTGGAGAAGGGGTCTAGACAGGGCTGACAAACCTGTTTTGATAGCTTAATTAAGGACATTTAAACTTTAAAATGAATAGCTTTGTGTACTTAAGCTATTATTCAGTGGCTTACCTGCAAGTTTCTTGTTGAACATTGAAGGGGAAGTGGTAGTGTAGGAGGAAGCTCTAACATTTGCCAAGTGGTAAACCAGCTACCAATAGTTAACACGAGCCTTCATTTTTCCTACTTTATTAAATAGTTCATAAAGTTATAAGTGATAAAATTTGTTCCCCATCACCGGTTCTGTAAAGTTAAACCCTACCTGTAAGTTGTCACATTGGTTCCTTATGTTTTCATATATGAAAAGGAAATCCTACCCGTCTGGAATTGGAATGCCAACATCCAAAGAACAGTTTCAAAGTTAAATGCATTAGGCCTTGGTTGCTGGGGGCTTTCCATGAGTGTTTTTTTTTTTCTTCACTCGCCTCTTACCACTCTCCATGTGTTTATACACCACTCGGCATTTAATCATTAGTTATTATGAATTTCTCTTCCACAGTATGTGTTTTCTTCTGTCTCCTGCCCCTCATCCCCAGCTGGTCATGGCAGAGGGCTGCCTCTCCCTGAGCCTGGTTCTGCCAGATGTTTCTTCCTGTTGAAAGGGAGTTTTTCCTTCCTGCTGTCACCAATTGCTTGCTCATAGTGGGTCGTCTGATTGTTTAGGTTTTCTCTACTTGAGACAACAGTTGTTGTGATTTGGCACAATATGAATGAAATAGACAACATGAATTAAAGAAACTGTCAGCTGGATGTGGAAGTAGTTAAGTCTTAACACGTATGCCATAAAAAAGGTTATGATAATATGTCAATGCTCTGTTTTAAAAACATGTTGTTGCTCACTTAATCTTTAACTAAATGGTAACTCTGGGGTTAAAAGTGTTGCAGAAGAACTGCATTGTAGTAGGTTATAAAAACTGAGCAGGGCTGGCTCCAAAAACTGGTTAGTTGCCGTGGTGATGTTGCTGCCTTTTTGGATGTTATCTGACAAACTGTGTGACAGCTTGAGAAGTCTGTGGTCCATTCATCTATGTTCACTCAATCATCATCCATGTTTCACCTTGTTACTTAATCATCAAGTTATAGAAAAACTGTATCCTTTGGCACTGATTATCAGTCCAGATGTCAGTCATGTGTCACAGAAGGGTTTCATGTGCTTTAAGGTATCTTGCAACACATTTGTCTATAGCTTTGAATACCTGTAACTGTGGAATTTTCCCATGGCTTGCATCAGACAGTTTTCACAGAATGCTCTCAGATATTTCAGTGTTATTTTTGTGAAGCGTTGGGTCGGACATGTCCAGATGTCTGGAATGCCCAGACAACTAGAGCAGAAGATGAGCTTTACGCACTGAAAGACATCAAGACAAAAACAAAAGAAAACTGAGCAAAGGTATGCAGAGAAGTAGCAACACAACATCAGCGGGTTAGCTGTGGTGTCACAGATCTCTGTAATTAATAGCTGTAATTGCAGCTGCTTTGAAGTAGGATCAAAATGAGTAATTGATGGTACCGTTAAGTAATGCATAAAAGCTTTCTGTTAAACTCCGCCCTAAAGTGGAGGAGATGACACTGGACTGGTTTAAAAGGGTGGATGGATTCTAGCCACAATATATGTTACCACCACTAGGGGGCACCCAAGTTCCTCTTTACTCTTGCTTTGTGGTATTTGTCCTCAAAGATCATGTCATGAAAAACATCAGGTGTTTTTTGTACAGAGCCCAAGTGGATCTGGTGCAAAAATAATCTGCAAGGAAATCAAAGGCAGCTCAAAGTGGGGGGGAAATTACTAATTATGGCGACCCTGCTTATGTCCTGCATTTTTTGCTGGACTGACATATTTTCACAAAATCCACAGCAAAAACCTGCATATTTTATTCAACTTCCAAAAGAATTTGACTTACTTTTCATTTTAAAGAAAAAATTATTTCTGAAATGACAGCAACTGTAAATTTACACTGTTTTGGATTTTTTTCCACTCTTCTTTGCAGAATTTGTCCATGTTCGACAGGTTTTGAGCACAACTGGCTTGTTTATGCCAAAAAATCTCAATTGAACTTGTGTCCAGATTATAACTGGGCCTGTTATGCCTTGGTTCACTGACATCTGACCTAAACTCTGTTAAGCTCGGTGATATCTGAGTCACGATGGCTTTAGTTTTTTTATCTCTTACTCATGAGCAGAGGGAGGCACAACTAGCATGAGGGATCTTAGTCTGTGGACCCCTGCCCTGGCTGGAATTTAAACGCTGACTTATTGTTCCAAAAAGAGTAATGCCACTACGCTATTCAGCTACTATTGGAAGTCCAAGGTGGTCACAATGGTAATAGGAGTGTTCGGAGCTGTAACCTCTAAAGCTTCATTCGAGACACAACATCAGAGGTCTCTGTGCTAAGAAGAACTCAGATACACAGAACCCCCAAACTCTTACTCAAAAATGTTGATGTAACAATACAAATTTTTGCAGCTGATAAGACATCAAATCAAGCAATAAAGTTTCATCAAAGGATATACAGGGTGGGCCATTTATATGGATACACCGTAATAAAATGGGAATGGTTGGTGATATTAAAGCCCTGTTTGTGGCACATTGGTATATGTGAGGGGGCAAACTCCTCAAGATGGGTGGTGACCATGGTGGCATTTTAGAAGTCAGCCATCTTGGATACAACTTTTGTTTTTTCAATAGGAAGAGGGCCATGTGACACATCAAACTTATTGGTAATGTCACAAGAAAAACAATGGTGTGCTTGGTTTCAACGTAACTTTATTCTTTCATGAGTTATTTACAAGTTTCTGACCACTTATAAAATGTGTTCATTGTGCTGCCCATTGTGTTGGATTGTCAATGCAACCCTCTTCTCCCACTCTTCACACACTGATAGCAACACCGCAGGAGAAATGCCAGCACAGGCATCCAGTATCCGTAGTTTCAGGTGCTGCACATCTCGTATCTTCACACCATAGACAATTGCCTTCAGATGAACCCAAAGATATAAGTCTAAGGAGGTCAGATCAGGTGACCTTGGGGGCCATTCAACTTGGGGGCCCACGACGACCAATCCACTTTCCAAGAAACTGTTCATCTAGGAATGCTCGTACCTGGCACCCATAATGTGGTGGTGTACCATCTTGCTGGAAAAACTCAGGGAACATGCCAGCTTCAGTGCATAAAGAGGGAAACACATCATCATGTAGCAATTTCAAATATCCAGTGGCCTTGAGGTTTCCATTGATGAAGAATGGACCCACTATCGTTGTACCCCATATACCACACCAAACCATCACTTTTGTTGTTCCAACAGTCTTGGAGGGATCCACCCAATGTGGGTTAGTGTCAGACCAATAGCGGTGGTTTTGTTTGTTAACTTCACCATTCACATAAAAGTTTGCCTCATCACTGAACAAAATCTTCTGCGTGAACTGAGGGTCCTGTTCCAATTTTTGTTTTGCCCATTCTGCAAATTCTGTGCGCCGATCTGGGTCATCCTCGTTGAGATGCTACAGTAGCTGGAGTTTGTAAGGGTGCCATTTGTGAGTAGCTAATATCCGCCGAAGGGATGTTCGACTAATGCCACTCTCCAGTGACATGCAGCGAGTGCTACGCTGTGGGCTCTTGCTGAATGAAGCTAGGACAGCCACTGATCTTTCTTCATTAGTGACAGTTTTCTTGCGTCCACATTTTGGCAAATCCAACACTGAACCAGTTTCACGAAACTTAGCAAGCAGTTTGCTAACTGTAGCATGGGAGATGGGTGGTCTCGTAGGATGTCTTCCATTGAAATCTGCTGCAATGACCCGGTTACTGCGTTCACCAGATATCAACACAATTTCGATCCGCTCCTCACGTGTTAACCTGTTCAACATGTCGATGGCTGTGAACAAAGAGAAACTTGTAAATAACTCATGAAAGAATAAAGTTACATTGAAACCAAGCACACCATTGTTTTTCTTGTGACATTACCAATAAGTTTGATGTGTCACATGGCCCTCTTCCTATTGACAAAACAAAAGTTGTATCCAAGATGGCCGACTTCTAAATGGCCACCATGGTCACCACCCATCTTGAGGAGTTTGCCCCCTCACATATACTAATGTGCCACAAACAGGGCTTTAATATCACCAACCATTCCCATGTTATTACGGTGTATCCATATAAATGGCCAACCCTGTATATTTCATCCACTCATGAGGGATCAACAAAGACTTACTGTTTTTGCACTAATGTTTGAGGGGTTTTCCAGGAATGGTGATGCTATTTTCAGAGAACTTGATGGTCAGTAGGTAGGGCTTTACGATTATGACCAAAATGATTATTTTTGATCAATATAGAGATCATGATTATTTTACAGTTTTGTTTTTTTTTATTACACTTTCATGTAAGGATAACACTGCTTTCACACTCATGTTGCGCAACATTCCTAATAATGTAAAACCTTTTCGCCTAAAAAATAAAAATAAAAAAAAATAAAAAACCCTTCTTATTCATCTAAATTCAGTGCAGCTTGTAGAAGAAATATAACAAATAGAAAGATGTTTCAAGGCTTATCACAAATTAATTCAACAGGGCTTTCACCTTTATACTGTGCTGTGTTCCTGTTCATTAATGCATGTTTGCAAGTGAGTTGTTTATTCACCTGGCCTCAGTGCATCTCCTACAATCAAAATGTAAAATATTTACCTTCATTCATTCAGGAGTCAGACTAAAGCACTTTTTGAAGCACTTTTTACGCTGGGAAGTAGTAGAGACTGAGTTTATTTATTATCATAAACTGCTTGAGATGTACAATCACAAGGAGTCCCAACATATAGTTACTGTATGACAAAACACAGTTGACAGAGTAAGTAAGGATGGCTACAGTTGCTACAAATATCTCTACACCAATAAACACACAGATGACGCAAGAAGAGATACAAACTGAAAATTCAGAAAATGACAACTCAGAGGCAGGAGTTCAAGTTGTATCAGCAGTATAATGCAGTTGTTTCCGTCCTTGACGCAGTTTCCATTTCAGCATTGCGTTCTTATCTTTTAGTATGATGCCAGGTCTCTCTTGGAAATGACATTTTTAATCTCAGTGAGATTTTTTTTTTTTACCTGGATAAATAAAGAACTAATAAAAAATAGTATAGTAAAAGTAACAGCCATTCCTCCAATCCTTAAACGCTGTGGCCGCTCCACCATTTTCCACCTCCCAGCACACACAGCATTCCATAGAGGTCTGGGAACTGAGGACACCGCTTGCTGGAGCTTTGGGAGGGGAATGTTTTCCTATT